>NC_056748.1:604058638-604286138 GCF_019279795.1 Protopterus annectens
CCGCCCGGACCCAGACTTTGGGATTCTGGCCGACCTCGGGCTGCCTGCCGGCAGGAGCACCCTACAGTTATGACTGCAACAGTGAAACACGATGAACATCCTGGACTGCAGCAGGGTGAACACTCGAACATCTACATTTATGGTAGGTACAAAACTGTACTATGTTCATCGTGTTACCCTGCTGCAGTCATCACACACGGGTTGAATCCCAAAGCTAAGGATGGGAGGAGGAGTTAAACAGCGTTAGAAGAAGCTACTAGGCCCTGCAAAACTGCAGTGGCAAAACCAGCTCTAGTCTTAGAATAAAGAGGTAAGTGATGGTGTTTGGAGAAAGTGTGCACTGAACTGAAGTTGTACCTTCCAGAATATCCTTGGTTGGCACTCCTCTGAGAAAGGCTGCTGATGTAGCTGTAGTCCTGGTGGAGTGGGACCTAATGTTAGCAGGTACCGGTTTCCCATGATGCGTGTAGCAGAAACGTATGCAATGCCCTATCCATTTAGAAATAGTAGCTTTTCCTTGTGATCCTGTAGCATAGGCTACAAAAAGTTGGTCAGTTTTTCTGAAAGCCTTAGTTTTATCCAAGTAGTAATGTAATTGCCTGTGAATGTTCAAAGAGTGCAGGAGTTTTTCTCCTTTGTTCTGGGGATTTGGGGAAAAAGGTGGGCAAATGCATGGTTTGGTTTAGGGCCACACTGGATACCACCTTTGACATAAAGGAAGGGTTAAGTTCATAGAGAGACTCTGTCTTGATGAAAAATGAGGAAAGGCTCCACTGCCATTAGTGCCTGTAGCTCTGAGACACTTCTAGTTGAGGTTATTGCTAGTAACAGGGCAGTTTTCCATGAAAGAAATTTTAAATCAGCTGAAAAAGCTGGTTCAAAGGGCGGCAGTGTAAGCTTTTCCAGAACAAAGTTGAGATCCCAAGTAGGTGTTGGTGCTCTCCTTGGTGGTCTTGTGTGCTCTCCTTGGTGGTCTTATGTTCTTAGCCCCTCTGAGGTACTGTCTTAGGAGTGGATATGAGAATAAAGGAGGATCCGTGTTGTAATGAGCTGAAATTGCTGAGGTGTGGATCTTAATAGATCCAAAGGAAAGTCCTTTATGCAACATCTCAGTTAAATATTGCAGAATCTGAGGAATGTTTGGATCAAGGGGATTTTGGCCTTTAGCCTGGTTCCAGGCGCAAAATCTTTTCCATTTGTCTGAAATAGGTTTTCCTGGTGCTGGGCCTCCTGGCCTCCAGAATGACATCCATAACAGCTTTGGATAGAGGTGTTGGCTGGTTGTTTAGGTAATTTGCCATGCAGCCGGGTTTAAAGTCTTGAGCTGACTGTGTAGAAACTGACTGTCTCGCTGGGTGAGCAGGTGAGGAATTTGTGGTAAAAATCCACGGTGGGCCGTGGGCCATGTTCCTTAGAATTGGATACCAATGCTGGCGTGGCCAGTCTGGTGCAATGAGTATCATTTGTGGCCTCTCTAATCTGACTTTCAGCAGTACCTTTGCTAGAAGAGGCAGTGGAGGAAAGGCATACACTTTTAATGTTTATGCTATCATTGCAAATATCTGTGGATCTAGTTTCCACTCTTGTGGATCCATGATGTTTCTGCTTAGGTCGTCTGCCAATGTGTTTTTCTTTCCTGGCAGGAATTGTGCTTGTAACTGAACCTGGTAAGACAGTGCAGTGTTCCATAAGGTCATTGCTTGCCTACATAGAGGATAGGAATGAGTGCCCCTTTGCTTATTTATGTACCACATTACTGTGGTATTGTCCATCTTTATTATTAGTTATCCTGGGTGTAAGAGGTCCTTGAAAGCTGTTAGGGCATTCTGTACTGCTAGCATTTCCTTTTGATTGATATGCAGATGCCTTTGATCTGTAGTCCATTTGCCCTGAATGCACTGTCCAGCCATGTGTGTTCCCCAGGCATAGTCCGATGCATCTGTTGTCATAGTTTGCCTGGCTGTGGGTAAGGTGAAAGGTTGACCCTTGTTGAGGTGACATGCCTGTGCCCACCATAGAAACTCCTGTTGAAGGCAGGGAATGAGTGGTATCACTGTTTCCAAGCTGTGGCTGTGCGCTTTTCAGGTACCACTGTAATTTCCTCACATGTAGTTTTGCAAATGGTATTAGTAGTATGCAAGAAGCTATGAATCCCAAGGCCTGCAGAATTTTTCTTGCAGGGAGTTGGGTCTTTGTTGCCATTATTATGAAATATTGAGTCAGCTGTTGTTGCTTGCCTGGCGTGAGATAAGCCATCTGGGCCGTTGTATTCAAGCTGGCACCCAGGAATATTATGTTTTGTGAGGGCACTAGTTTTGATTTCTTTTCGTTTACTGTGTACCCTAGGCAACGTAGAAGGCGTTTGACAAATGCCAGATGCTTTAAAAGAATGTCCTTGCTTTCTGCGTGAAGAAGGCAGTCATCCAGGTATGGGTATATTTGAATTCCTCTATGTCTGCAGTATGCAATTACTGGTGCCAGGCATTTTGTGAAGACCCTGGGCGCAGTAGACAAACCAAAGGGCAGTGCAGAGAATTGATAATGCGTTGAACCTGCAATGAAGTGGAGGTATCTTCTGCAATTTTGTCTGATAGGGACATGCACGTATGCCTCCTTGAGGTCCAACGTTACTAGCCAAGCATTCTTGCCCAGCATGGGAAGAAGCTGCTGTAGTGTTAGCATCTTGAATTTTGGTACTTGCAGATAGGTGTTCAGAACTGAAAGATCCAGAATGGGTCTCCATGCTTTGTCCTTTCTTGGGACTAGAAAGAGTCTCGAGTAAAATCCTTGTCCTTGCTCCTGTGTAGGTACCTGTTGAATGGCTATTATGTCCATGAGAGCTGTAATTAGTTTTTGTGCCTCTGCCCATTGATATGGTGGCAGGTTTGGCATTCCTTTTATCCTTGGTAAGGTATGAAAGTGGAATCTGTATCCTTGAGAGAATGTTTAGGACCCATTTGTCTTTTGTAATGATGTGCCAGTTGTCTGCAAAAAATGCTAATTTTCCTCCCAAGGGAACTGCCAGGAGAGATTTGCTTGGTAGTTTGAGGATTGAGTCATTGTGTTTGTCTTCTGCTGGCTTGGGGCCTGTCTTCTCCTCCTTTCTGGGTAGCAGTACCCCATTGACAAAGTTTGTAAGGGCCTTGTGACTGACCTCTGCCCCTTGGACGTCTGTATTTGCCCCTCTGTGATCTGTCAGAAGCTGGAAAGGACCAGTTTTTTGTTGGCCAATTTCTGCTGAAACGAGGGGGATATACCTGCAAAAAATCTTTGACCGTCTGCATAGACTTTGCCTTATCCTCCATTTTCTTTAAAACCTCTTCTGCTTTGACACCAAATAATACATCCTGCTGTAAATGTGCATCCAATAATTTTGATTTAACATGATCAGGAAGGGTTTGTTCTTTTAACCAAGCATGTCTACGTATGACAGTGCCAGTAACAGCTGCTCTACAGGAAGCTTCCAACGAACCAAATCCGCATTGTAAAGTATGTTTGCCCACCTGTTCAGCTGCATGCAACAGATCCTGCATTTCCTTGAATTCAGACTGTTCAGTATGTGTGCTCATTTTTTGTTTTAATTGAGACATTAGGAATTGCTGATATTTCAGCATGTGAAACTGACAATTTAATGCGCTCACAGCCAGAGTTGCTGAGGTGTATATTTTCTTTCCCCATCTATCTAGGGCTCTGAAATCCCTTTCAGAGGGCACTGGATTTTTAGCCATAGAAGCTTTATCTCCATTAGGACCCTGTTTCTGGGTCAGCCACAGGGCTTTTATAAAGGAATTTGTGTGAGTCAGGTACTCTGTAGTATCTGTCTGGTTTGGCTGGAGCAGGAGGTAGAGAGTCTGGATTTAAACTAGACTCCAAGAAAACATCATCCACAATATCTAATACTGGAGGGATAGCAAGAGGTCTGTGCTGGAGTAGTAAAAGGAACTCTTAGAGCCTTTTCTTAGAATCAAGAGTAGTCCTGGCCTTCCCAGTGGAAATGTTCCCTTATGGTATGTAAAGTTTCCCCAAAGGAGTAGTCTTCAGGGGGAGATGCTGAGGGAATAGAGTCTTCAGCATCAGAGTCTTCATAAGGTGGAAAAGTGTAATCCTGTTCCTCAGAAGAATCTGAGGACACTGAAACCTGGTCAGAGGAAGCATAATCCTCCTCTTGTCTTGGTCTTTTATCAGGAGGGGGATGGGAAAGTACAGTTTTGTACCTACCATAAATGTAGATGTCCGATAGGAATGCATCTGCAGTCCTTACAAATGGGTAGTCCTGTCGTCAGGCAGCCCTTCGGTCGGCCGGATTCCAAAGTCTGGGTCTGGCTTCGGCTGGTGTCGCACTTCACCCGACGTCATAGCTGCAGTTTTTCGGGTATAAAGGCATCAGCCAACGCCATCTTCCTCAGTGTTTCTTGCCCCAGATGCCAGGTGCCCTCTTTGATGGCTAAATTTGGATAAATGCCAATGTTTCCAAATAGTAGAGAGCAATACATAAAATAAGCATGTATGTACATATATACAAACAAATACACCATAATAGATCCCCCCCAAGCTAGCTGAAGGATGGCAAATACCCTAGGAGTACCACAGAGGGGAAGGTGGGTGGGTAATCCTGACTGCAGATGCATTCCTATCGGACATCTACATTTATGGTAGGTACAAAACTGTACTATGTCCTTCAAGGATGCATCTGCAGTCCTTACAAATGGGTAGAATACCATAGCTAAACTAGGGGAGGAGGAAAAAGTAGAGATTATGGTGTAGTTAGGATCCCTTGCAAAACAGCAGTGGCAAAACCTGCTCAGGATCTAGAGTATAAAGGGTAAAGTGTAATGCTTGGCAAATGTATGCACGGAGGTCCAAGTAGCAGCCTCTATAATGTCCTTGGTAGCCACTCCTCGTAAGAAAGCTGTGGTAGTGGCTGTAGCCCTTGTGGAGTGAGGCCTGATGTTCTCTGGAGTTTTCTTTCCATGGTAGGAGTAACAAAATCTAATGCAATTTCCTATCCATTTGGAGATTGTCTGTTTTGAAATAGGTTTTCCTTCCTTTCCTGTTGCATATGCTACCAGAAGCTGGTCAGTTTTTCTATTGGACTTGGTCCTGTCCAGGTAGTAGCGTGAATTGCTATGTACATCCAAGGTATGCAACAGTCTTTCTCCCTGATATGTGGATTGGGGAAGAATGTAGGTAGGTGGACAGCCTGATTTAAAGACACTCTGGATACCACCTTAGGCATAAATGTGGGATTTGTTCTCATGGACACTCTATCTTGATGGAAGATCAGGAAGGGTTGCACTGCCATTAATGCCTGTAGTTCAGAGACCCTTCTTGCTGAGGTGATTGCCAGTAGGAAAGCAGTCTTCCAGGATAAGTATTGTAATTCTGCTGTTGCTGCTGGTTCAAAGGGGAAGTGTCAATTTTCTAACACAAAGTTCAAGTCCCATGCTGGCAATGGTGGTTTCCTGGGAGGTTTTACATTTTTAATTCCTCTCAGAAACTGTCTGAGCAGAGGATGAGAGAAGACAGGAGGATCCAAGCTGTATTCTGCTGAAATAGCTGATGCATGTATCTTGATGGAGGAATAGGACAGGCCTGCATGGAAGAGCTCTGCCAAGTACTCCAGGATGTTGGCTATGTTTACTCGTGCCACATCTTCTCCTTTTGCAGTACTCCAAATGAGATATCTTTTCCATTTTGCTGCATAATTCTTTCTTGTTGAAGGTCTACGAGCCTCAAGGATTATGTCTTTAACCCTTTGGGATAAATCTGGGTTAATTGTCCTTATGTAATGTTCCAGGCAGTTAGCTGCAGAGTTTTCAGGTTTGGATGCAGGATGTTGTAGTTGTTCTGTGTTAACAGCAATGGGATCAGGGGCAGTGTCCATATTTGTTCCCAAGACATGCTCCTCAGCAGTGGGTACCAATGTTGTCTTGGCCAGTCTGGAGCTATCAGAATGATCCTTGGACGTTCCTCTTTGATCTTCAAAAGCACCTTGTGCATCAAAGGAAGTGGTGGGAATGCATAAGCTGTCAGGTTTCTCCCACTGAAAGATAGGGAGGCCACCTTCCAAGCAAGTGGGTGGTACGTCCTTGTGCAGAATTTCTTTAGCTGGTGATTGAGTGGGGATGCAAATAAGTCTATTTGTGGTAATCCCCATTCTCTTGTGATAGCTTTGAAGATGTCGGATGCAGCATCCATTAAGTGGGCATCTGTGGTAGTTCTGCTTAAAATGTCTGCCAGAATGTTTTATTTTCCCGGTACAAAAATTGCTTGTAACTGAATGTTGTAGCTCAGAGCCACATCCCATAGGTCCAGTGCCAGCCGGCATAGAGGATAAGAATGTGTGCCTCCCTGTTTGTTGATGTACCACATAACTGTGGTGTTGTCTGTCCTTATCATCAACCGACCTTCTTGGAGAAATGGTCTGAATGACTGGATTTCCAATTTTACTGCCAGCATTTCCTTCAGATTTATGTGCAGGCGCAGCTGGTCTTGAGTCCATAAGCCTTGTATGCACTTGTCCAGCATGTGCCCCAACCGAGGTCTGAGGCATCTGTCATGATGGTTTGGCTTGGTTGACTGTTGCAGAAGGGCAATCCTTTGTTTGATTGACAGGCCTGAGCCCACCATAGGAACTCTTGTTTCAGGCATGGGATTACTGGAATTTTGGTTTCTAGGCTGTGCTTGTGTTGGGACCACAAATTCTTTAGGTACCACTGTAGCTTTCTCATATGCAGTCTGGCATGAGGGACCAGAATTATGCAGGATGCCATGAAGCCTAGGGCTTGCAGTACTTTTCTTGCAGTTAGATGGTTCTGCTTCGTTAATGCCAAGAAGTAGAGAGGTAGTTGCTCTTGCTTTTCTGCAGTTAGGAATGCCATTTGTTTTGATGTGTCCAGCTCTGCACCCAGAAAAGTTATTGTTTGGGATGGAGTCAGCCTTGACTTTTTTATATTGACTGTATATCCCAGGGCTTGCAGTAGGTAAATGACTCTTTGTAAGTCTTCTGTCAGTTTGCTTTTGTTGTCCGCTTGAATCAGGCAGTCGTCCAGGTAGGGATAAATTTGGATCCCCTGAAGTCTGCAATGAGCAATTACTGATGCCAGGCATTTATTGAACACTCTGGGCAGTAGATAAGCCAAAGGGCAATGCTGAGAATTGATAATGCTCTGATCCTGCAAGAAATCTGAGGTATCTTCTGCAAATTGGTCGTATGGGGACATGCAGGTATGCCTCCTTGAGATCTACAGTTACCAGCCAAGACTCCTTGCCCAGCATGGGAAGAAGCTGCTGTAGGGTCAGCATTTTGAATTTTGGAACAATGAGGAATGTGTTTATAGCAGACAGGTCGAGAATAGGCCTCCATTTGTTCTCTTTTCTTGGTACCAGGAAGAGTCTGGAGTAAAATCCCTTTCCTTGCTCCATAGATGGTACCTTTTCCACAGCTCTCATTCTTAATAATTGAGATATTTGCTTTAGAGCTTCTGCCCTTTGAGTAGGTGGTAGGTTTGGCATTCCTCTCTTTCCTGGTAGAGTATGGAAATGGAACCTGTAACCTTGGTCTATAGTTTGCAAAATCCATTTTTCCCTTGTGATGCAATGCCAGTTCTTTGAAAATAAGGTTAGCTTTCTGCCTAAGGGTGCTTCCAGTTGTTCCCTGGTAGGCGGTGCCACATCCAAGTCACTGTGATTGAGTTGTTGTAGTGGTGGTGGCTGCGTCTGTGCCTCGCTGGTTGCTACCTTGCCACTGGCGTCCCCTGTAGGCACCCCTGGATTGGTTTCTGCCTCTTGAACGCCTATTCCTGCCTCTCTGTCTTAGAGGAGTCTGGGAAGGACCAATTTTTGGAGGGCCAGTTCCTGCTAAACCTTGGAGGTTGAACCTGTAAGAAATCTTTCACTGTTTGTACAGCTTTCGCCTTCTCTTCCATCTTCTTTAGTACCTGCTGTGCAGGGGAACCAAATAAATTGACCTTGTCCATGGGTGCATCCAAAAGCTTAGATTTGACATGGTCTGGTAATGCCTGCTCTTTCAACCATGCATGTCTCCGGATAACTGTGCCAGTCATGCTGTGCCAGTCATGGCTGATCTAAAGGAAGCCTCCAGTGCATCATAGCCACATTTTAAAGAATGGTTACTAACCTGCTGTATGTTATGTACCATTTCCTGAACATATTTTTTATCTAGAGATTCTTCAGAGGACAGCTTTTTAGTTAACTGATCAAGCATAAACTCTTGATATTGAATCATATGGAATTGGCAGTTCAAAGCTCTAGCTGACAAAGTAGCAGAAGTGTAAACTTTTTTACCCCATCTCTCTAAGGATCTGGATTCCCTTTCAGAGGGAGGGTTTTAGCAGATAGTTGCTACAGCTTTAGGACCCTGGGAGATAGTCTCTGGATCAAAGGAGCCTTGTATAAATGGTGATGAGTGTCCGGGACCCTGTAGAACCTATCGGGCTTAGCAGGGGCCGGATGAATCAGGAGCAGTGCAAGCATCATTAAATGCATCATCTACAACAGAAAGAACTGGAGGTATAGCTAAAGGCCTATGCTGTGGCAAATGTAGAAAGGTTCTAAGCCTTTTTCTGGAGTCTGAGAAATCTTGGCCCTGCCACTGAAATTGTTCCCTCATAGCATGCAAGGTTTCCCCAAAGGAAAATTCCTCAGGTGGAGAGGCTGAAGGAATGGACTCTTCAGCATCAGAGTCTTCGTGGAATAAGGAGCCTCAGGAGGGTCTGTATGTTCTGAGTCATCAGAGGAGTCATCTGTGGATACTGGTTCAGGGGGCTCTGCTCTAGGCCTCTTCTCTGGAGGTGGATGAGAGGTCCTGTCTGGATGAGGCTGGGAGCCACGAATTAAAGAAATGAGATCCTCAGCCAAAGAAAGCATATGGGAACTGGTGCTGGGCCTGTGAGAGGGGTTTACGGGCAATTTTGAAGCTTTAGCTGCTTTAGCCCTGGCAAAGGCCTTAATAGACATGGCTGCAGGAGGCCTAGCAGCTCCACGCAGGGTTGAAATATCCAAGGGAATAGTGTCTGATAATTCCTGAGAAACCGCAACAGAAGGTTGGATTTCAGAAGCCGATTCCACCAGGCTAGAAGAGGCCTCGGTAGAAGGCAGGTTTTCGGCCGGGAAGAACCGCTTGCTCGGTTTCAGCGAAACCGAGACACTCGTGGTTGCTTAACCGCGGTTTCGCTGAAACCGCTGACCGCGAGTGTCGGTCCTTTTCTGCTTTTGGTAATTTGTGAAGTCGGAGGGTCCGGCGGCATGATATAAGCAAATTCAGAGCCGAAAACTGTTCTGCAAATTCTGACCGACGTCTAAGCGTCCGTCGGTTAAAAGAAGCACAGGCTAGACAAGCTGCTACGTCGTGGTCTGGGCCTAAGCAAGGTAAGCAGTAAGAGTGGAAATCTTTATGAGGTATTTGTTTCCCACAAGTTAAACAGTTATTCACTTTTTCTGACATCGGCTGAGGCAAGAAAGAGTCCCCAACGGGGTACTTAGCTTTTTAGAAGTCTTCGAAGTAGTATTCGGTATGAAATCTCTGGTTCTGACCGACCGGCACTTGCGAACAGCTTCTGCTTCAGGCGCCACGTGGCAAGAAAGACTGGGGAAGATGGCGTCGGCTGATGCCTTTATACCCGAAAAACTGCAGCTATGACGTCGGGTGAAGTGCGACACCAGCCGAAGCCAGACCCAGACTTTGGAATCCGGCCGACCGAAGGGCTGCCTGACGACAGGACTACCCATTTGTAAGGACTGCAGATGCATCCTTGAAGGACATCCCCTGATTAGGGTAATCAAATCTTCAGCCATCTTAAGCATCTGTTTCTTAGGCATGGGGCCTTGAACTGTAGACTGATGTACAGTCTTTTTAGGTTTTACAGGAGTTTTAAGCTTGGCATAAGATTTAATGGGGAGTGTAATCGGTCTGAAGACACCTTCTGCAACCGAAGGTGTTTCCACTGCACCGGGGTCTACTTCTGCTCCGGTGTCGGAAAATGGCTGCATCGGCCTAGTAGACTCTGCTTGAGAATTCACAGCTGTCTGGGGTTCCAGTTCTGCGGTCATCAGGGGTTGCGTAGGTGCCTCACTGAAAACCGGAGAACCGGCGACAGGCCCAGCAAAGGCCTCGGAGTCTGGCTTGTTCCTAGGTTGCCTGTCCTTATCCTTGCGTTTTTTATGTATGCCGGTCGTCGGCTGCTCCGACGGCATGATATAATTAAATTTCCTACCAAAGTAATGTCGTGCAAAGTCAAAACGGCGTTTGATAGTTCGTTTATTAAACCTAGCATAAAACCGACAACCTGTGACGTCGTGGTCTCGGCCTAGGCAAGGAATACAATAGGAATGGAAGTCCTTATGAGGTATTTGCTTCCCACAAGAAATGCAATCGTTAACTTTTTCTAACAACAGACTGAGGCAAGAAAAAAGGTTCCCCAACGGGGTACTTAGCTTTACTGAAGACTTCGGACTGAAATTCGAATCGGAAATCTCAGATGTCTGCCGACCGACACTTGCGAACTGCTTCTGCTAAATACCGAAATAAGTACCCCTGACTACCTGTCAACACGGAAGATGAGACAGCAACCAACGCAGGACCCAAGACTTTGATAATCAGGCCGACTGAGGGCTACTGCAAGCAGATAACCCAAATGTGATGACTGCAACAGTGAAACATGAAGAACATCAAAAATGAATGGACTAATCCGGAAACAAAACCACCTTTGTCAATAAAAGTGGAAGTGAGGTGAAGGAACCAAACCACAAACAGAAGCATCAACGGGGGATTACTGTACCTGTGGATCTGAAATTCCTAGAAAAAAACACTAGAACAAGAGTTTAGCCCATGGACGAATTCCAGTACTGTTAAAGCACAACATTCAGGATTCTGAAAGTCAAAAAACCTTCAACTGAGACTGAAACGTGGTATATTTCATCCAAATTGAAAACCACCCAGATTATCCATTATGGGGTATACTGCATCCAAACTGAAAACCATTTCCATTTGGAGGCCCAAGCAGAAGGCTCCCCAGCAACCTCAAAGTTCCTATAAAATTCTAGCCAATAGGGTTAATGTGGTCAGGAAAATTAAACCTGTGGCCAGGCCAGGAGTGGGCAAATGTTACCAAACCACGTGGACCATCCCTGGTTAAGACCAGGAATGTTTCCAGTTCCACCATACAAAAGAGTGTAAAACCATACTCTACTTAGCCACTGACATGCTCTGAATTTGGGTTAGACCTCTTCCACGAATTCTGCAGTGACATATGTTAATTCCTACCCACAGATTCCAAACTGTTGCGCAAGACACATTAATAACATTATCTGTTGGATTTGTAACCATTCCCCTCATCATTTAAATAGAGGTGTTCCTATGATACATGCTTTCATTTAACAAATTACCCAGAAAACTACATTTATAAAAAGTTTACATTAAAAGTATACATACTCTCCTAAGTATAGATGGCTAGCCTAAAAATGTTTAATAAGTAATAGTACCTGTCCAGCATTGTATGTTAAGCCAATATATCATGGACTTGTAGAAACAGTTGAGAGGTTTGCTGCCATGCAAAAAGAAAAAAAATCCAAGCATCACCTGTCTAGTGCTTTTGCTAAAAAAGTCTTTAAAGAAAACCAGACAGAGCTATGGTCTAGTTGTTGCTGACATCATTTTTCCTTGCATAAGATTTGGTTGTATTTCAGTCAAAGCAAAACTCAGCTTATCTGGAGAAAAAACAGCATCACACATGAAAGGCACAGTTTTATTTTATTTATTTATTTATTTTTGCTTGTTTGCCTGTCAACTGATCAAGCTGACATCAACTGACCGATCATTGCATCAGAAAGCCAGAATGTTACTCCACCTCTACTTCAATTACCTTCACAAACATCAATAACTATCCACCCTGGTACTAAAACTTATTCCCAATACACACTTTAGACCTCTAAGAGCAACCATTAACAAATCATGTTACGCTCTCTTTATGACCATCTCTTGTGCACTGGATTCTTTTCAGCAGCATGCCCGAAGTTATGCCACCCCCTCCAAATCTCAAAATTCATCTTCCTACCTTTCAAACAAGCCCAAATAATTTCTGCAACTTCGTTTAACTATCTCTTGCACCCTTCAAAGCATCATCTTAAATGTAAGTAACATGCTACCAATCACCAAAACAGCTACCAAACTTTAAAGCACCGCTGACTACAAAAGACTGCATAATTATTTCTGTCCACATCTATCCTCACTAACAAAGCTATTACTTCACAACACTATCAACTTAAGCCCCCAAAACCCAATAAATCATGCATATACCTTTTCCTGCTTAAAAGGTTCTTAATGCACTCACTCTACATTAGGCATCAGCAGTCTGGAACTGTACTCCTTCCCATTACGGGGTCATCCTTTCAGCAGTCTGGAACTGTACTCCTTCCCATTACGGGGTCATCCTTTCTATACAAGTTTTTAAAACATCTTTGTGCAAGAACTTAAAGTGGTCCACATAATGCTAATACTACAAAACCCAAGATTAATCCTTTCCCTTCACCTTGATAAGCATTGTGTCATTAACACTAACCCATCATTCTTTATCCATAATCTCAACATACACCCTTATAGGTTCACAGGCATATACTAGGCTAATCACCAAAACAGCCTTTAAAATTCTAGCCTTGCAACCCAACTGAAATGTATCCCCTTGTAACATGTGCATCGAAATTAGAGGCGCTGATTGGTAAAAAGTTATGTGAAGGGTATGAAGAATATGAAAACATGGTCATTTGTGTTAGCATGTCTGACAGGAGATCTGTTTATATTATCAGATTAACTTGTACTGCATGCCATCATGTCTAACTGTGAAAATGTAAAGTTTTTTTAAATGTTGAGTATTTCTTTGTTTAAACAGAATGTTTAAAGAATCTATTAGTGTTTTGATACATTTCTAAATGTGCATGTTTGACAGGGAGACTCTAAAGTACTGTGGAGAATCAGCTGAACAGTCGGTGATGTCATTAGAATGTTCCTGGTTGCTAGGTGATTACTTGAACAGCCAACTGAAAAAAGTTATTTTTCCTGTCTTAACAGCTGACTGTTATTTTTAAAAATAAAACAGCTGAGAAGTGTGAGCTGTGCAGTTTGCTAACTGATGCACAATTTATGAAGAGATGCAGTCACAGTGCTGTGTAGAGATACCCAAAGAAAAAAAAGAACTCACCAGAAACTGTAAGCCTGCCTTTATCTTGTTATGTGTTAAATTAGATCAGGGAAGGTATTTTCTAGTTAGACCGGGAAAGCCTAGTTATTAAGATAAAGTTTTTTTTAGAATGGTGGACTTCTATCCTACAGTTTAATTTTACATTTCTGGTGATTGAATTTTGGTGTTTATTGAAAGTTATTTATTTACATTCTTGTAATCATTTTTACTTATTATTACATATTTTTCATTACTTTACATTGCGGCTGGAAATCAGTGCGTTCTTTACAGATTAGAGAGTGCTTATACCAGTCTGATAATCCCCAGGTCATCTCGAAAGCCTAGTAGCTTCTGGTCATAGCTATCATTTATTTTGATATTTACATTTTCATAATTGGACACCTCTTTAGAAGGGCATAAAGACACTGATTGGTGGTAGGATTACTGTATTATTTAGGGAAGGAGCACAGCTGGAAATCTGTGCCAGGCATTCCCAGAAGTGTTTGGATGTATGAAACTTAAATTTACTTTGAGTGTAAGTGAGAGATCTTAAACTGGAACACACTGCTCTGAAGTGTATAAAATAAAGAGTTATATTAGGAGTAGATGGAAGTCCCAGATTATACAGCGTGTTCCTGTTGTGCTCTTAAAGGAAATTGTGGAATTTTATTCTTGCGTGCTCTGTGCTATGGAGTTTTCTGTGATGCTCCCTCAATGGAGTCATTAGTGAGGATTGAGACTCCTGGATTACTGACCCAGGTTTTAAGCAGAGAACATCACATTAATTGGTGGAAGTCCGTGGGGTATTGGCCGGACATCACATTTTATTGGTGGCAGTCCAGTGGGATATAGCTGGACATCATATTTACTGGTGGCAGTGGTGGGATACAGCCAGACATCACATTTAGTTGGTGGCAATGGTGGGGTTATTAATTGGATTCCAGTAGCCTGTGGGTAGTTGTCATTAATGTGTACACTCTCAGCCACAACGTAAACATTCAGAATTTCAACCACCACAGTTTTTTTTTTTTTTTAGTCAAGACAGTCAGGGATAGCAGGCAAGGATGTCAGCAGAAGATTTTAGCAAGCTGATAAAGATCCAGTTGGCTAAGGAGTGTGAATATAGAGGACTGGTGCACTCCAACCTGACCAATGAAGCAATGATTTCAGTCTTGATTGCAGCCACAGCTGCTAAAACCTGAAGCTTACAGAAAAAGGTTTTGTGAACATATACAAAAGCAGATAAACGTGTACGTGATTATACTGCTGACTCAAGTATTTACTTCCACAGATGGGTGAGTGGGTGTCAAGTCACCACTTCTGAGGGACTGGCAGACCCTTTTTGTGAGCGAACAAGCCCTCAGCACTTTATCTGATGACAAGACAGTCTGGTTAGCAGACCATGAGTGAACTCTGCAGTGGAGCTGGGGAAAAAAGGGGATCTCTACTTGGCAAGCAGATCACCACTGCATAGGAAAAGGATAACCAGTGCTGCACAAGGACATAAGGAAATCCATGGGGGCAGTCGAAACTACTCCAACATAGTATACCACTAAATGCGGAAACTACTAATCTAAGTGCACAGTTAGGGATTAGATGTTTCAAGTGTAACCACAGGAGACACTGCAGCTAAATGTCCACTGAGTTAAGGTGCGAAAAGTACAGTTTTGTACCTACCATAAATGTAGATGTTCGAGTGTTCACCCTGCTGCAGTCATCACACTTGGGTTATCCTGTAGTCAGGCGGTCCCGCAGTCTGCCGTAATTCCAAAGTCTCGGTCTGGCGTTGGTTGCCGTCGCCTCTTCCCTAACGTCAGTGCGCCAGGGGTATATATATTGCAACCAACACCATTTTTTTCAGTTTTTCTTGACCCAGATGTCAGGTGTCCCCAAAAAGGTGGTCAGAATTAGTACCAAATGGAGTGAACACTGCACAAACACAAAATCCCTTCAGCTATAAGCAAATACATCAGTAAGGCATAGAAGAGATTTTGCCAGTAGATCAGAGGGGATGGAGGGCGGGTAACCTGGACTGCAGCAGGGTGAACACTCTAACATCTACATTTATGGTAGGTACAAAACTGTACTATGTTCATCGTGTTACCCTGCTGCAGTCATCACACTTGGGTTGAATCCCAAAGCTAAGGTAGGGGGGAGGTATCATACAGGGTTAGTGGAGGCAATAAGGCCCTGCAGAACTGCAGTGGCAAAGCCCGCCCTGGACTTAGAGTAAAGAGTTAAGTGATGGTGTTTGGTAAAGGTGTGTACTGAACTCCAAGTTGCAGCTTCTGAAATCTCCTTGGTTGGAACCCCCCTAAGAAAGGCTGTAGAGGCAGCTGTTGTCCTGGTAGAGTGGGATCCAATGGTAGCAGGAACTGGTTTCCCATGATGGGTATAGCAAAAACGTATGCAATGACCTATCCATTTAGAAATGGTTTGCTTAGATATAGCCTTCCCTTGAGAAGCTGTAGCATAGGATACAAAGAGCTGGTCAGTTTCTCTGAAAGCCTTAGTTTTGTCCAAGTAGCAACGAAGCTGCCTGTGAATGTCCAAGGAATGCAGGAGTCTCTCACCTTTGTTCTGTGGATTGGGGAGGAAGGTGGGTAAGTGGATGGTTTGATTTAAAGCTACACTGGAAACCACTTTAGGCATAAAGGAAGGATTAGTTCATAGAGAAACTCTGTCTTGAAGAAAAATGAGGAAAGGTTCCACTGCCATTAGTGCCTGTTGTCTTAGAAGAGGATGTGAAAATAAAGGTGGATCCGTGTTGTAGTGAGCTGAAATAGCTGAAGCATGGATTTTAATTGAGGAAAAGGAAAGTCCTTTGTGCAACATCTCAGCTAAATACTGTAGAGTGTGAGGCTGAATTGAGTCTTGGCCTTTAGCTTGGTTCCAGGCACAAAACCTTTTCCATTTGTCCGAATAAGCCTTCCTGGTGCTTGGCCTCCTGGCTTCCAGAATAACATCCAGAACTGCTTGTGAAAGAGGAGCTGGTTGGATGTTTAGTTGATTTGCCATGCAGCCAGATTTAAAGTTTTGAGCTGGCTGTGAAGAATCTGTTTTGTTGTGTGAGCAAATGGGGTATTTGAGGCAATATCCATGGTGGGCTGTAGGCCATATTTTTCAATAGCAGGTACCAGTGCTGGTGTGGCCAGTCTGGGGCTATGATAATCAGTCGTGGTCTCTCCTTTTTGACCTTCAAAAGAACCTTTGTGAGGAGAGGTAATGGAGGGAAGGCATATGCATCCACTTTCCAAGCTTGATGGGGAAATTCCTTGTACAAAATGTTGTCAGTTGGTAGTTTTGAGGACTGGCAAACAGGTCTATGTTTGGAAAGCCCCATTTTTGAGTTATCATTGCAAATATTTGTGGATCTAGTTTCCACTCGTGGGGATCTTTGATGTTTCTGCTGAGGTCGTCTGCCAATGTGTTGTTCTGTCCTGGCAGGAATTGAGCTTGTAACTGGACTTGGTAGGCCAGAGCTGTGTTCCATAAGATCATTGCTTGCCTGCATAGAGGGTAGGAATGTGTACCCCCTTGTTTGTTTATGTACCACATTACTGTGGTGTTGTCCGTCTTTATTGCAAGTTGTCCTGGATGTAATAGATCCTTGAAGGCTGTCAGAGCTTTCTGTACAGCTAGCATCTCTTTTTGATTTATGTGCAGATTTCTTTGATCTGCAGTCCATAAGCCTTGAATGCATTGTCCTGCCATGTGTGCCCCCCAGGCGTAGTCTGAAGCATCTGTTGTGACAGTCTGCCTGGCTGGGGGCAAGGTGAAAGGCTGACCCTCGTTGAGGTGACATGCCTGTGACCACCATAGAAATCCCTGTTGTAGGCAGGGAATGAGAGATATTGTGTCCAAGCTGTGGCTGTGTTGAGACCATACGCATTTTAGGTACCACTGTAATTTCCTCATATGCAGCTTTGCAAATGGTATTATTAGTATGCAAGATGCCATGAAGCCCAAAGCCTGCAGAATTTTTCTTGCAGTTAATTGGGTCTTTGTTGCCATTGTCTTGAAATATTGAGTCAGTTGTAGTTGTATGTCTGGCATAAGATAAGCCTTCTGGGCCGTTGTATTCAAGCTGGCACCCAGGAATGTCATTTTTTGTGAGGGTACTAGTTTTGACTTCTTTTCGTTTACTGTGTACCCCAGGCAGTTTAGTAGATGCTTTACAAAGGCCAGATGATGTAAGAGAATGTCTTTGCTTTCTGCTTGGATGAGGCAGTCATCCAGGTATGGATATATTTGAATTCCTCTTTGTCTGCAGTATGCAATTACTGGTGCCAGGCATTTTGTGAAAACTCTGGCGCAGTAGATAAGCCAAAGGGCAGTGCAGAGAATTGGTAATGGGTTGAACCTGCAATGAAACGGAGGTATCTTCTGCAACTTTGTCTGATAGGGACATGCAAGTATGCCTCCTTGAGGTCCAACGTTACTAGCCATGCTTCCTTGCCCAACATGGGAAGTAGCTGCTGTAGTGTTAGCATCTTGAATTTGGGTACTTGTAAGTAAGTGTTTAGAATTGAAAGGTCCAGAATTGGTCTCCAGGCATTGTCCTTTCTGGGCACTAGAATGAGTCTTGAGTAAAATCCTTGGCCTTGCTCTTGAGTAGGTACCAGGTGAATGGCTCATGTCCGTGAGAGCTGTAATTTGCTTTTGTGCCTCTGCCCATTGATTTTGTGGCAGGTTTGGCATTCCTTTTTCCATTGGCCAGGTGTGAAAGTGGAATCTGTATCCTCGTAGAATTATGTCTAGGACCCATTTGTCCTTTGTGACAATGTGCCAGTTGTCTGCAAAAAGTGCGAGTTTTCCCCCAGGGGGCTGCCAAGAGAGTATTGATTGGCCAGATGAGATGCAAGTCATTGAGTTTGCCTTCTGGTTGATTGAGACCTGTCTTCTCCTCCCTTCTGTGTTGGTAGTGCCTCATTGGTGAGGTTTATACTGGGCTTGTGGTTGTCCTCTGCCCCTTGGGCGTCTGTATTTACCCCTCTGTGGTCTGTCAGTGGCTGGAAAGGACCAATTTTTTGTTGGCCAGTTTCTGCTGAAGCGAGGGGGTTGTACTTGTAGGAAATCTTTGACTGTCTGCATAGATTTTGCCCTATCTTCCATTTTCTTTAAAACTTCTGCTTTAACTCCAGAAAGAACATCCTGCTGTAAGGGAGCATCTAGTAGTTTTGCTTTAACATGATCAGGCAGAGTTTGTTCCTTTAACCAAGCATGCCTACGTATAACAGACCCAGTGACAGCTGCTCTGCAGGAGGCCTCCAAAGAATCAAACCCACATTGTAAGGTATGTTTGCCCACCTGCTCAGTGGCGTGCAACAGATCCTGTACTTCTTTCAATTCAGATTGTTGAGGGAGAGTGGTTATTCTTTGCTTTAACTGAGAGATTAGAAATTGCTGATACTTAAGCATATGAAATTGACAATTCAGTGCCCTCATAACTAGTGTGGCTGAGGTGTAAACCTTTTTCCCCCACCTGTCTAGTGCTCTGGAATCCCTCTCAGAAGGTACTGGGTTTTAGCCATAGAAGCCTTAGCCCCCTTGGGACCCTGGGAGATAGTCTCTGGGTCAGCTACTGGGCTTTTGTAAAGAAATTTGTGGGAATCAGGCACTCTGTAGTATCTGTCAGGCTTAGCCGGAGCAGGAGGTAGAGAGTCTGGGTTGAAACTGGATTCTAAACAGACATCATCCACAATGTCCAAAACTGGTGGGATGGCAAGTGGTCTGTGTTGGGGGAGTAAAAGAAACTCCCAGAGCCTTTTCTTTGAATCAGAGTAGTCTTGACCTTCCCAGTGAAAATGTTCCCTCATAGTGTGTAAAGTTTCCCCAAAGGAGTAGTCTTCAGGAGGAGAAGCTGAGGGAATAGAGTCCTCAGCATCAGAATCTTCATAAGGAGAGAAGGAATAGTCTTGGTCCTCAGAGGAGTCTGAAGAAATGGACATTTGCTCAGAGGAAGCATAATCTTCCTCTTGTCTAGGCCTTTTGTCAGGAGGGGGCTGTGAACCCCTGATTAAAGAAATCAAATTTTCAGCCATTTTGAGCATCTGTTTCTTAGGCATAGGGTCTTGAACAGGAGACTGAAGTACAGAACGTTTAGATTTAGAAGGAGTCTTCGACTTAGAAAACGTTTTAATGGTGACGGTCATCGGTCTGAAAATACACTCAGAAACCAATGGCGTTTCTGTAGCACCGACGTCTGTTGAAGCAAAGTCTTCAGAAGGGCCTGAAGTAAAAGGTTGCGTCTGCCTTGTACATTCCGTCAAAATTTCTGTAGCGGTCTCGGGTTCCAGATCTGCGGTAGTCAGGGGCTGGGAGCCTCACTGAAGACCGGAGAACTGGAGACCGGATCAGCCGAGGCCTCGGAATCTGGCTTAGGCCTGGGCTGTCTGTCCTTATCCCTGCGTTTTTTGTGCATGCCGGTAGTCGGTTGCTCCGACGGCATGGTGTAGTTAAATTTCCTACCAAAGTAGTGTCGTGCGAAATCAAAGCGTCTTTTAATAGTACGCTTATTAAACCTAGCACAAAACCGACAAGAAGTGACGTCGTGGTCTGGGCCTAGGCAAGGTATGCAATAAGAATGAAAATCCTTATGAGGTATTTGCTTCCCACAAGAAATACAATTGTTAACTTTTTCTGACATCGGTCTGAGGCAAGAAAAGTTTCCCCAACGGGGTACTTAGCTTTATAGAAGACTTCAGTCTGAAATTCGAAAATCTCTTGAGATAGGTTATAGAAAGATGCAAACAACTGATCAGATTTACGGAAATATTCTGCTTCGGGCACCGCATGGCAAGAAAGACTGGAGAAAATGGCATCGGTTGCAATATATATACCCCTGGCGCACTGACATCAGGGAAGAGGCGACAGCAACTGACGCCGGACCGAGACTTTGGAATTCCAGCCGACTGCGGGACCGCCTGACGACAGGATAACCCAAGTGTGATGACTGCAGCAGGGTAACACGATGAACATCAGAAGATGAGGGAGATGGTAACTGTAGATGACAAACTGCCAGTGGTAAGTTGTTTAGAAACAAATGGGATGCCAAATTATCACCAAAAATTATATCCTTAGTAGACCGTAATCAGGTAATTTCTAAGAGAGACACAGCTTCTGATATGACCATTGTGACAGCTGCAGTGGTTAGAGGAGATCAAAACTTGCTTGGGGAGTCCACTACAGTCAGAGCATTGGGAATTACCACATTCCAAATACCTTTGTCTAGGGTTCATCTCGACTGGGAGGGTGGTAGAGGAAGCAAGCAAGTAGGTGTCTGAAGCTATTCCTGCAAATGTCCTGATAGGGAATGACTCTGATGATGCAGTACCTTGTGTACATGCAGTGCCATGCAGTCAGGCTTGGGGAAGGGCATGTAGGTCGGGTAGTATGGCAGAGACCCAGAAAGATCTCATACCTGAAGCTGGGACTAGGGTGGTGGCTGTTTCTGACAAGGTACTATCTGGTAGCAGTAAGCCTGAATGTGAACTATACTACTGATGGTGGGTATTGATGTTCATTGGACACTGACTGAGGACAGAGGTGAGTGGTAGTACCCAGAGTGACAGAGAGGCATAACTGTCGGAAGTTATTAGGCTTCCTGTGGAAGGGGAGCTTGTGTTTGAGAATATTCCTGCAAATGTCCGGACAGGGAATGACTGTGATGATGCAGTGCCTTGGTTGCAAGCAGTGACACAATCAGTCTGGGAGACAGGCCATGTAGGTCCGGTAGTCTGGGACAGAACAACCCAAATATCATACCTGAAGCTGAGACTAGTGTGGCAACTGTAGCAGTACATCTGAAAGTAAGGCACAGCTGCTAGGAGGTACTGATGTACCTTTGGACACCGACGGCGAGGATGGAGGGGACTGATAGTACTCAGACTGACAGTGAGGTACAGCTGACTGAAGATAATAGGCTTCCTGCGAAAGGGAGCTTGGGAGGGTACAGTTGAGACAGGTTCAACCTATGGACTCTACAGTACAAAGCTGGAGGGAAATAGTTAAGGAAGCACCTGAGGCTCAAGAAGAAGGCAGTCTGTATATGGGAACAAAGGTTTGTTGTATAAAGAGTGAACTCCTAAGGGAGGGCTGGAAGGTGAAGTAGTATGGCAGATGGTACAACCTAGAGCCTTCCGGCCACTTATAGCTACAGTCCCTAATATACCTTGTGCAGGGGATAGTGAAGCAGAGAAGGAAGGTTTGTTATATAAAGAGTGGACTCCTAAAGGAGGGCTGGAAGGTGAGATAGTGTGGCAGTTGGTACAGCCTACAGTCTGTCACTTCTAGCTAAAGTCCCTAACATTCCTTTTGCAGGTGATACTGATGTAGAAAAGGTGGCAAGTGCTTTGCTAGAAATATTCAACAGAGTAGGTTTTCCAAGGGAAATACTAACTGAGCAAGGTGCCAACTTCATGTCAGACCTGCTGACTTGTCTGTCAAGTATTGTGGGGTGAAACATCTAAAGACCAGCTGATGTCCTCTATGGATCATTTGCATATATCCCATGGGCCTCTATTCCAGAAGGTAACATACAGTGAAAATTCTAGGTTGGCTAGGTTTTTCATGTAGTTTTTATTAATTGGTTTGTCTGTATGACCTCTATACTTCTTGGTTTTGTTTGTTAGTTGGGACACTTTGCAGACACCTTAATCGTTATGAACATCAGCTGGGTTTAAAGACCCTGTGTTTCTAGAGTACTGCCAGTCTACATATGCCATCCTGACGAGGTCATATGAAAGCAGAAACATGCATGTCCACACTAAGTAGTATTTGGCTTTGTTAGCCTGAATCTATCAACAAAGACTTAAAATGGAAAAAGTAAAATATTATGGAGATTCAGAAGCCATACAGCTGAAACAACTGATGCCCTTAAGGGGTCATATGCATAGATCGCATGGGCCTCTATTCCAGGACGTTTAACACGATGAAAACTCTAGCTTGGATAGGATTTTCTTGTACTTTTTACAAATATGATTCTATGTATCTTGCAAGCAAAGTTTTAACTCATGGATCTAGTGTTTCTGGTGCTGTTCATTTTGTGGATGTGCAAGACAGCTGGATCCAAGGAAGCATTATATTCTGAAGCACAGATCACTGCTCAGCAACCTGCAGGAGACAGAGTAAAGAGACAGTGTTCTAATGCAATCTGTATACAGTACATTAATAACATGGATTTTGCAGGTGAGGAACCTCTGTGGACATTCCAACTGTTGTATGTGCCTAGTCAAGTACATGCTGAAATGAGCACTGTACTCAATAATGGGTATAATAAGGGCCTAGTGGTCTTTTACTATAATTTCCTTGGATGCTGGTGCCATAAATTTAGTTCTAATTTGGGCAACACAGAATCATTTTCTTACTACCTTGGTTACGGGCTGGTTGAAGGTCAAACTACCATCTAAATATGTTTCCAGATCTCTAAGTCTTTCTTATCAAAGAGAAGTGTTTACATAGCTGGATTAAAGGTACTACAATGTACTTTTTGGCATTGAGTTTTAGTCTGTGGCTTTGGCACCGGTCATTTGTGTGCATCAGACCATCTTTCAGGATGTTGGTGTAATCTTACATAAATTATTCAGTTCCTGCCTTCTATTAAACCTCATTCCTCCCCAAAACATTTTTCTATACGTATTGTTTCCACAATTTCCCTTTTTTCTATGTAATTTACTCCTACCTTTATTGAAAGGACCCATTTCCTGTTCTTTTACCTCTGTTAGAATACACACTACTTCAATTATAGCTGGTTTAGATTCTGATTTCCATTTTCTGGTAACTGCTTTTAAGGGAGGCATCAGAATTAAACTTAACAAGGCCTAACTCTGTTTAGGTAATCCAGATTCTGTATCCCAGCTCAAAAAAATAATTTCCTTCGTTACATTCAATTGCTTGTCTAGTATTCCTGACACAGTACTCTGTAGTGAATTTTAAGTTTGCTGACTCATTCATCTCCAAAACCATATGCTCCCAGTTACCTTTTTCTTCCCAGTGGTGCTTTATTAACCGTTCAAAGGCCTCTGGTACGTTTGTCTCGTCATCAAAATTGCTGAACTGCTTTTGAATTCTTAATCTTTAATTAAATGTTGGAATTAATGGTTGTGCACAAAGTTTACTATTTTTCTCTCTCTGATTTTGTAGATCTGGGCGGTATATTATATTAAGTAAACTCAACCTCTGCATTAAAGTCAAAGTCTTTTCATGCAGATTTATACACAAGTAACATCCTGCTTTTGCTCCTCAGGTTTTAGCACTGCTAATTAGTGATGTCAGGGCTGATAAAGGTCGTAGCTTTGTCACTGTAATGTTTAAGTACTATGCACTTTACAATAGCAGAAGTTCAAAACTTTTTGATATCGTTTACGCATTGATTTACTGATTCATTCAATATATTATGTGCGACCTTAACTACTCTCTGCAGTATTACACGGAACACAATGTCCATCTGCTGTATCCCACTCTGATAGCACTGTTCTAAATTGAACTTTATTATATTATGTGCTTGTACTTACCTATTTGGCACAAGTTTTGGTCAAAAAAGGTCCTTTTACCAGTTAACATACCTGATAACAAATATTAACTAAATACAATAAAGACCTTTGACAAAGCAGTATGGATTGTACAACCAGTTCTATGGACCCCAGACATCCAGTGACAAGAGTCCAAGCAATGATTCAGACTCTTCACCAGTGCTACGAGGTAAGCCAGGAGCTTGATAATACAAGCCATCAAACTAAAGGAAGCCTCACAGTTGGGTTCTTGGTAGCTTCATACAGCTCAGTTCTTAATCAAGTCCTGTTTTTCATATACATAAAAGTATAGGAACAATAGTGCTCTTTTAGTCTTTACAGTACTTCTCTTATGATGAGAAGACTATCCAGGGTAAGCTACAAAACTAGTTGTTTGCCCAACATGACTAGCTCTATAAAACTTGCTCATAATGCCTCCAAAAATCAAAACTGAATTATAAATAACAATAATACCATCCAAACTGCTCACTCAATCAGGATAGCTGGAAAAAGTTAAAAAGAAATAACAGTTCAATGAAAAATTTTTCCTTACTACAGAATACACATCCACTTGTACAAGAGGAAATGTACATGCCTACTGGACTTGTTTCTTTCTATAACATTGCTGGCTATTGATTATAAATACAAATTTGAGAAAACTTACCAGTAAAATACATCAACCTGGTAAATCTGAATCAATACACACAAGTATACTCTTGCCCTCATGAAACAGATGGACTACATCAGATGGTGTGTGTGTGTGTGGTGTTTTTAATTTTACTGAACAGGTATATATAAAGACAATACTTCTAAGAGTACCGCAGGTATTTTTTTATGTACTTTAATGCAGTATAAATTCTGAGCTTCAACTGGCCTCATCATTTCAACAGATTCACCTCTAATTTTGTTTTACAATTCACAATTTTTCATTTGCAATACTCCCTCTCCAAAGAAAAAATAATTTAAATACTGTACAGCATCAATAACATGAAGAAAAAAATGTTAAAAAACATATGAGCTCCAACTGAATGCAAAGGACCAGTATATTTCTTATATACAGGACACCATACTGCAGTGGGACATGCTGAAACTCTTCAACATGACACTAAAAGGGCACACAAAGCATCATCTTTTTAACATCCTTTGAACATCACAACTTCAGAATGAAAATAAGAATACATGACCCATAAAAAAGGTTGATCTGGTCCCTCTACTACACTGAAGAGGATAAAGGTAGTCCAAATGGAGTTCTGTTTTGTATTGTGCATACTGAATTGTACTACCACACAACTTTATTAAAGGATATTGTTTTTCAAAAGGATATATATCTGTATAAAAAAGGATACTGTGCGTGAACAGTGGTGCATAATCTGTAAATGAGGAGAACACTCAAGTTCACAATTCCTCTTTATACTCACCCCTGTCACTGAAAAGACAAGAATCAAGGACAATGTTTATTGTGATAATGTACCAAACATCAACATACACTTGTGTTGTTCTGAAATTAAATGTGCACAGATCAATCAATGTAAACATTTACAGAAATTTCCAGATATCACTTTTGCAGTTTGCTGTATTTTTCTAAATGAGACAAAGCATTTTTCATTTCTAGGGCATTCCCCTACAAATCTTCCTTTTAGTTACCCATGTTCTATGGAGTCCTATAAAAAAGCATTTTGTAGTATCCCATTAACTAAATTGGAGTATACAGATGACAAACCATACAATGAAATAATTTGCATCGGCAAGAAGTTCAACAATAAGCTCTTGGTTATCAGATCACATAGTTGTTACCTCCAGCCAAGTGGAAGTATCCTAAAGAAAGCACTCTCAGTGTCTTCAACAGGCTAACTGCTTTAATGGCCATCAAGAATGGTAATATCACTGACAAAGGAACAGGAAGACCTGCTTCCTCCTCCATTCCTTCACCCTAAATCAACAAAGCTGCAGAGAGAAAAAAAAAATACAAGCAACTCTGAGCTGATAAATGATATAACCAGTCAGGTACACCAAGAACCACAAACAGCAAATGTTCATAAGCAAGCCAAAATACTTGTAAAGCAAGAATGCCTTGACATATTGGTGCACATCCTTTTTACTCTATTTTCCATGCACATCTACATGTTACTTAAACCAACACATAAACAACATTATACATTATAGTAGAGTTATTCATGGCAGAGTCCAACCACTAAGGAGGCTTGGGATGAAAAAGCATTTGTGTGTCCAAAACATACAATTTCACATAAACTTTAGACAAAAATAACATGCAGGATAACATAATCAAAATTACTGTATACTACAGGAAGAAAGCTAAGCTACAAGGCTTTAAAGTCCAAACATGCCATGACCTCAATATAAATTTTTACACCACAGACCTAAGGGATCCAAGCTTAAGCAGGGCACATTATGCAACAATCTAGACACAAAAAAGTCCGTTTTTGGCTAAGACTCACCAATACATCTAAAGCAATCATTTTATGGTTTTATTTGCAGTAACATCAAATAACTGAGAATGCATTCTGTTTAATATTTTTCTCACCTACCTCAGTTTACTGCTCTACATTTCAATCCTGGCTTTTATTAAATGTCTTCCCATTTACTAATTCTAACTTCTCTTCCTTCTTGACAAAGTCCCTCAGAATTCAGGATATCCAGCACTTGTCTAAAAAAAAGAAGTTATGTATTCACTATAACGTTCCATCTGAGCAGTTGTACTTCATTTGCCTTCAACCTGTGGGTTACGGATCCGAGCTGGCAACTTCTACTAGCATCAGTTCCGGGTTCCAAACTCCTCCCTCTTACCCATAATACACCTCCACTGCCTTTCATCCCCAGATCAAGTTTGCTAAACCTTACACTGATAACCCAACTTGAACAATTTAACTTGTGATCTATACCGCAGCCCAAAGGCTGATCATATGTCAAGGTCCGGGGAAAGGAGAGAGGGACGGTTGAAGACAAATGAAGTACAACTACTCAGATGGAGCGTTATGGTGAGTACATAACTTCTTTATCTGAAGTAGTTTACTTCATTTGGTCTTCAATCTGTGGGACAGAGTCCCCAGCTACTAAACTCCTGGGAGGCCCTCATGGAAGTATATTCCGGAGCACCGCGGAACCAAAGGATGCTCTCCTTCTGGAAGTCAAATCCAATTTGTAATAAGAAATAAACGTATGAGATGAGGACCAAGTAGCTGCAGAACAAATATCATCCAAAGACACTCTAGACCAAAAGGCCGTTGACATAACCATGGCAATGAGCTTTCACTTGACCTAGAAGAGACATGCCTCTGTCCTTATAGACCTGCAGGATGCATGAAGAAATCAATCTAGCTATAGTGACCTTAGAGATAGGTTATAGAAAGATGCAAACAATTGATCAGATTTACGGAAATATTTTGTCCTGTGTAAACAGAATCGTAACTGTCTATGAACATCCAATATGTGGAGTTTGTATTCCATCTTGTTTGTAAAATTAGGAAAAAACACAAATTAATGGTCCGATTGATACTGACTGGTGATGCCACCTTAGGAAGAAAAGATGGATTGGTGCTAAGGGAAACCCTGACTTTGTGAAAAATCATTTAAGGAATCTTGATAGTCAAGGCCTGTAAATTCTGAAACCCTTTTTGCAGAGGTAATGGCCACCAGAAAGGCTGTTTTCCAAGATAAAAATTTTAGATTTGCAGTCGAAGCAGGCTCGAAAAGCAGAGCAACCAAAGCTTGAAGAACCATAGTGAGGTCCCATGGAGGCACAGGATCTTTGACTGGGGGACGTAAAAAAAGGTGCCTTTGATAAAGGCTTTACACAGTCTGGAAGAGACTAAAGAGGCAGAATCCTCGCCCACATGAAAACGAGAGATGGCAGCCAACTGAACTTTGACAGTAGAAGAACTAGCTCCGTGTTGAAAAGTATCAGCTAGAAAACCAAGAATGGTGGAAATAGGAGCAGTGAAGGGGTCTAATCTCCTTTGAAAGGCCCAAAAGGAAAAAAAACGTTTCCACTTACTGCGATAACTGGTCGAAGACTTATGAGCAGCCACCAGAA
Organism: Protopterus annectens; assembly: GCF_019279795.1. NCBI lineage: Eukaryota > Metazoa > Chordata > Ceratodontiformes > Protopteridae > Protopterus > Protopterus annectens. The sequence goes on from NC_056748.1 coordinate 604,086,394, forward strand.
TAGATCTAACTGAGGAGGATAGTCCAGGAGTCCTAGCAATTATGGGAATTGGAGCAGCTAAGCTGTGAACTTCAGGCTGTCCAGATGCAGGTGAGGCACCCTCGAAGGGTGTGAAATTAGATCCTGAATGGTTATCTAGGATCCAAGGCGGAGCCAGAAGATGAGACCAAAGGAAGGGAAACCATACCTGACAAGGCCAGAATGGGGCAATGAGGATCATTTTGCTCCCCAGTCGACAAGCTTTCTGTAGAAACCTCGGAATGAGAGGAACTGGCGGGTAAGCATACAGAAGACCGGGAGGCCAAGCATAAACTAGAGCGTCTCTAGGGGACTCCCCCAAAAGGGGGGGTTCAGAGCGAAAAACTTGCTGCACTTCACGATGGAAGGACATGCGAAGAGATCGCAGCAAGGCTGACCCCACTCATTGAAGATCTGTTCTGCTACTCACTGATTCAGGGACCACTCGTAAGGCATCAGAATGGCTTGACTCAGCTTGTCTGCTAGAATGCTGGACCATCCCAGAATATGCATTGCGATGAGAAAGTGACCGGCGGAGATAGCCCAATCCCACATTCATGGCCTCGTGACAAAGGGGGTAAAGCTCTGGTACCTCCCTGTTTGTTGATATACCAGACCACTGACATGTTGTCTGACTGAATAGCAATCGTTCCCAGAGGAAGAAAGGCATGAAGGGCCTGCAACGCTAGAAGGACCGCGCTCATCTTCAGGACATTTATGTGCAAACTGGTCTCTATGGGAGACCACAGGCCTTGGATTGTCCTGCCCGAACAATGCCCCCCCCCCCACCCGAGTTGGGAGGCATTCGTGGTCACTGTGGTTTGGACCGGAGTTGGAAGAAAGACTCGACTGAGTTGGATTGGACAGGTCAACGGCAGTTCCAACAGGGACCACTGTACAGCTAGAGTCCATTGTAGAATTTTCATGTGTAACCTGGCACATGGAGAAGAGTTACGGTCACCGCCATTGAGTCTAAGGCCCTCAACACCGATTCCGTCATCAGGAGATGAGAGTGGTAGATCAGGGAAACATGCATCTTGAGGTTGAGAACTCTCTCTGAGGTCAGGAAATTTTTGCATTGAATAGTATCTATCTTGGTACCAATGTAGTATATCAGCTGTACAGGATCTAGGAGAGATTTGGATGTGTTGATTGTGATCCCCAAACGCAGGGCAAGAGTCAGGAAATAATCCCTGGTTTGGGAGAGTAGATGCCTGGTGGGAGCAGTGAGGAGTCAATCGTCCAGGTACTGATAGACCTGAATCCCCTGAAGCCTCAGGTGAGCTGCTACCACTGTCATCACTTTGGTAAACACCCTGGAGGCTCTGGTGAGACCAAAGGGTAGGGCTCGAAACTGGTAATGATTGACTCCTAACCAGAAGCGGAGGAACCTCCTGGAGCTTCTGTGCATTTTTATGTGATAGTAAACATCCTGGAGGTCTAACTAGCACATCCAGTCACTCTCTTGCAGGTACGGCATGATGGACTGTAACGTGACCATCCAGAACTTCTCTTTGGCAACTGACAGGTTCAGGGTAGAGAGGTCCAGAATGGGCCTTAAGTCCTCTTGTTTTCTTTGGCACCAAAAAGAACCTAGAGTAGAAGGCCGATCCGGACTGATCTGGGGGGAGAGTTTTGATGGTTCGTTTTCCTAGCAGCTTGGAAATTTCCTGTGCTGCTGCCTCCCTTTGCGTGGGTGGTACGTCCGGGAGGTGTATGGGAGATTTGGGGGAACCCAGGAAGGGGATAGAGTATCCTCTGCATATGATCTGAAGTACCCAGCGGTCCATTGTTATGGACTCCTATACCGCTAGGTGCAAGGACAAATGTCCCCCAACTGCCTCCAGAGTAGAGCAGTTGGGCAACCCCTCATGGTTGCTGCCTGGGTCTCTCAGAGAAAGGTTCTTGAGACGCAAAGTTCCTCGGACCCCCTCTGCCTCTGGGTCGGCGTCCATCCTGTCCACCTCTGCCTTTGGGGGAAGAAGAGCTCCGAGTGTCCCGGGAATACTGACACTTCCAGAACCACATCTTCTTTTGCCCTCTCTGGTTCCGGGAAAAGGAACTTTGAGGGTTAGAGAAGCAGATCCCAATGGCAGACAGTGTCTTCCCGTTCTTCTCACTCTGGACTAATGTCTCCTTGATGATCTTACCAAAGTGTGTACAGCCATCATAAAGGGCACTGGCAAAAGACGCCTTGAGGGGTTCAGAAAATTGACAACCTGAGCAAGGCATTGCACGTCATGGCCACGCCGGACCCAGCCGCCCCTTCTGTAGCATGCGAGAGGAGACGCATGGACGTGTTAGATACTGCTTTTAAAGTGGCCATCCTCGCTGAGAACAAAGCCTTGTCCTCCTGTGACATGAAATTGGAGGGGGGACTCCTCCAGCTCCTTTACCAGGTCACGGTGGAGTCTGGTGACATGGGCCAAGTAGTTCAGCACCCTAATTGAAAAAGTAGCTGAAGCGTACACCCGCTTCCCTAGGCGGTCCCATCATCCAAGACTCATGGTCAGGAAGGTAGACTGAGGAACTCTCCTTATCAAGTTCCTTCTTAGTGGCTGCTGCTACCACCATGACGTCTACGGGGGAGACCTTATTCCATGCGGGCCTGCCTATGGGGGGGCTAAGGATCTTATCAGGTCTTTTTGGAATAGGTTCCATGGTGTCCAGTTCCTTCCATGCCCGCGAGGTGACCAGATCCACCAGAGGATCCATAGATGGGGACACCCAGGAAGTAGACAGGGCTAGTGCCAAAAGCCTCCACGAACACAGACTCATCAGAAGGTGGTTTGGGGGCAGACCAACCTCCCCGTTGGCGCAGGATCTCATGATGTCTCCAAAGGAGACATCCTCGGGAGGTGACCTGGGGAACCCTCTCCATCATCTAAGTCAGTGTCCTTGGTGAGGGACTCGGGAGAGTCCAAGTGCCTCCTCTTGCACGTATGCTTGTGAGGTGGCTCTCTGGGGTAAGCTTGCAAGCCACTTGTTCCTCAGGAGGAACCGTATAGGGCTCTTCGAGCACAGGCTGTCCCTCTGGTAAAACGATGGGGCCAGTAGACAGAGCCGAGGGAGTCTGGGAGGAGTCCGAGGGGGCAGTCAGGGGTCTCGCTCTGACGAAGAGAACCCTTTATACCACATTGAATGCCGAAGGAGAGCGAACCTCCTGAGAAACTAATAAGGAGGCCGGTCTCCCCGGGTCCGACGAGAGAATCAGAGCCAGGCCAGAGGTAGACAGAGCTCTGAGGGGGGGAACCTGGCCCGACAAAGTCAGAGCCAATGGAAAAGGTTCCACTCCCTCAGATCAGACACCCAAGCTCTGGCTCTGAAAATGGCTCGGATCTGAGCAGGTCGGATCCGAAACGCTCCAGGCAGCTGTCAGCATCGAGGAAGCAGGTACCGCCAGCGCCGACCCCTTGACCAAAGCCAACCTTGGATCAGAGTACTCTGAACCCAAAGTTCAGATCGGAAAAGGAGATATAGGTTGAAAAAAGGGAAGCAAATTTCCCCCTCCTGAGGGAGAGGGGGCTGGCAAGACCCCCAGCTGGATCTGTGTACGAATAAAATGCATCGTTTTATCCAGCTCCAAGTCAGACAAGGAGCGGGTGGGACCCGACAAGGCCACAGACTCCGACCTGGCGGGTTGGGGCACCGAGGCCCGAGAAGCTGGACGTGTTTCCTCTTGCTCTGGGGAGAACCTCGGAGATTGGAGCCGAGGGGAGTCACAGATCCATGGTGTCTTGGTAGGAGAAGTGAGGTCCGTAGACCTCTTTCTCTTTTCCCTCATCTTCGACTCTCTCTCCCTTTCTCTACCTCTTCTCGGCTCCGCTACCACAGGCTTTGGTACAGGAAGTTGAGTCCCAGCCTGGGAGGGAGGAGAAGCCAGAGGAAGAGAGGAGGGAGAGGTAGCCACAGCAGCCACTGTGACCGAAGCCGGAGATGAGGAAACAGAGTCTGAAGGAGGAAGAAGGCCTTTGAGGGCCAACTTGGCCTTTCTGTCTTTTATGGTGCGGGGGTTGAAGCCCACACATATGTTGCAGTCCACACTCAAATGGGCCACGCCCAAGCACAACACACACAGTGTGGGGCCATCCGCTGGGGAAAGCTTATGGCCACACACAGTGCAACACTTGAAAACAAGCTTTTCAGCCATACTAATTATCAGAAAGATAGCCCAATAAAAAAACAGGCAAATTATTTCTACTAACTCACACACACCCACTCACCACACTCATATTCAGGAAAACTGAGAGGGGGGGGGGGGAGAGGAAGCTACAATCTACACAACAGTACAAACTACTCTAACCTAAAATAACACTCGACACACCAAGTGAGGGGAGGAGAAAAGGGACCTACACTAAATGACAAAAAGTTTTTAGAAAAAAGCTACTCACGAAGGTTTAACCTACTGACTAGTAGTTGGAGCTCAAGAGACACGATACTGAAGAAATTTGCGGCAAACGAGATCTGGGGATGGAAGGCAGTGGAGGTGCATTATGGGTAAGGGGTGGAGTTTGGAGCTCGGAGCTGATGCTAGTAGAAGTTGCTGGCTCGGATTCGATACAGATCCGTAACCCACAGGTTGAAGATCAAATGAAGTAAACTACTTCAAATATACTACTACCTTACCTGCTCACCATCTCCAACCCAAAATTCTCTAGCTTAACCTCTGTCCCCGAAATGTGCCACCTGAATTTTTCCCTAATGTATGAACTAACTGGAAACTATTACTCATGGTACCCAGGAGTTTCAGAATCACTCCACCCATTTCAACCCACCTAGATGCAACAGTCTGTAAACATGGCTACTACAAATAAACTTGTATAACACTGCAGTACACAAATTACAAAACTTTGTGCACTATAATATAAATTACACAGCTTGTGCAACACTACCATACCATCAAAAACAGATAAAGAGAAATGCTAAACATAGCAGCAACAATGTACGTCGTCTTCACTAGTACTTCTTAAACAACTCGTATATATTCTGTTTCTAGATTTGGGAACACTCAATCGCCCAAACACTGGTGTGAACACCAAGTATTAAAAGCATCAACTATGAGAGGCATTCTTGTGAAACATGTGGGTAATATGTGGAAAACAGCAAAGCTCTAAAAGAAAGGTGAATGAATATGCTTATTTCATTAATATACTTCCATTCTGATGAAAAGAAAGCAGTCAGTCAGTCATGTGATATAAACACACTTGACATTAAACGCTGACCTACTCCAAGTCTCAACCTATGATCAGGTATAGAACATAAACACACTACCCCCTTCCCATGAGTTGAAAAAAAATGTTGCCATGCTCCAACTCACTCAAAAAACACTAATTTTACAGATGAATGTAACAACATTATTAAATCTCAAGTCACCAGAATGTAACAAGCGGGTACAAATGAATGCGCCAATCCTCAGGTCCCCACATTATGATCAAATAATTTGAAATTTGAAGTAAAACACATTTACAGAACAAATACTTCCTACTAGAAACACTACAGTAGGAAACTGGAGGACAGCTCTTCCATGTCCTTACACAGATGTAGTATCAAAAGTGATCTAGATTCCTTTAAAACAAAGCAAAGGCTGTAACATGGAGATAAATGAAGTAAACTTAGGTCTGCAAAGAAACTGCAAAATTAACAAAAATAAAAAAATGCATGCTCTTCCACTTACTTTGGCAAAACGTGCTGCCTTCTTTTATTCTTGGTGCATTTGCTTTAGCTTGACTGATTATATTGTACTGTAGGTCTTTATCTACAACCAAACAAGGAAAAAAAAAAACTTTTAGCACATCAAAAAATCATTACAAAAGAAAGCATTATTTTATATTTGTTTCCATACCTCCTGTTTTAATGCATCCCTGAAGTAAACAGACAAATTCCAGCTTTCCAGATTTCATGCATGTTATGCCTCTTAAAACTCTCTGTTGAGACTAATGTTATCACGGCTTTATAACAAATCAAGTAATCATAAATACTCATCCAAACACAAGCAGCTCTTTCCTTGTGAAATTATACAATAAGCTGACTAAAGGAAAACAAAGATTTAGTGTACTTTTCTCTATTGGATTTAAATCCGCACATCCTCATTAGTAACAACTCTTAACAGTGTTGCAACCACAATATAAAAGGCAGTTAAACAGTCACTAGAGACCATTAAAGCCTACAAGCCATTTCATGAAAAAGCAACAGCGTTGGGAAATCTTTGATGTCAATACATTCCAAACATCTTCTTAAAACAAAATAAGGCGGCCACCATCACAACACTCACAGCGGCAGCTAGGGAAGGGAGGAGGTGGCAGCTACCATGGGTACAAGCTATTAAGAGTGCACAGTAAGTGAGGCAGAGGACTGAATAACCAGAAGAAGAAAAAAAAAAACAACAAACTAAGAAAACGATGATCAGGAAAGTACAGTTTTGTACCTACCATAAATGTAGATGTTGTTCACCCTGCTGCAGTCATCACACTTGGGTTATCCTGCCATCAGGCGGTCCCGCAGTCGGCCTAAATTCCAAAGTCTTGGCCCGGCGTCGGTTGCTGTCGCTTCTTCCCTGACGTCATTGCGCCAGGGGTATATAAGAGGCATCCGATGCCATTTTCTTATGTCAGGTGCCCCCAATAATATATATATATATATATATATATATATATATATATATATATATATATATAGCTAGATAAAAATAAAACAATACCTTTAGGCACAAGCAAATACACCACAGAGGTTGTACAGGATAGAATGGTATAGATAAGTTCAGCTAGTTCAGAGGGGATGGAGGGAGGGTAACCTGGACTGCAGCAGGGTGAACACTCGAACATCTACATTTACGGTAGGTACAAAACTGTACTATGTTCATCGTGTTACCCTGCTGCAGTCATCACACTTGGGTTGAATCCCACAGTCATCACACTTGGGTTGAATCCCAAAGCTAAGGATGAGAGGTGGAGTTAAACAGGGTTAGAAGAAGCTAGTAGGCCCTGCAAAAAGTACAGTTTTGTACCTACCATAAATGTAGATGTCCGATAGGTATGCATCTGCAGTCATAACATATGGGTTGTCCTGCCTCAGGCAGCCCTTCGGTCGGCCGGATTCCAAAGTCTGGGTGTGGCCTCGGCTGATGTCGCATTTTCCCCGACGTCAGAGCGTCTGGGGTATAAAAGCATGAGCCGACGCCATTTTCCTCAGTTTTTCTTGCCCCAGATGCCAGGTGCCCTCTAGGAAGGCTAAATTTGGATAAATGCTGAAAAGTTCCAAACATTTGCAAATTATATACATATATAAACAAACAAATACACCATAATAGATTCCCCCAGCTAGCTGAAAGAGGGGTAAGCACCCTAGGAATACCACAGAGGGGAAGGAGGGTGGGTAATCCTGACTGCAGATGCATACCTATCGGACATCTACATTTATGGTAGGTACAAAACTGTACTATGTCCTTCAAGGATGCATCTGCAGTCATAACATATGGGTAGAATACCATAGCCAATCTGGTGGAGGAGGTACGAAGAGAAGGATGGTGTAGTTAAGATCCCCTGCAGTACTGCAGTTGCAAACCCTGCTCGGGATCTGGAGTATAAAGGCAGATTGTAATGCTTGGCAAATGTATGCACGGAGCTCCAAGTAGCAGCTTCTAAAATGTCCTTGGTAGCCACCCCTTGTAGGAAAGCTGTAGTGGTGGCTGTGGCCCTTGTGAAGTGAGGCCTGATATTTTCAGGAACTGTCTTTCCATGAAAGGAGTAGCAAAAGCGAATGCAATTTCCTATCCATTTTGAAATTGTCTGTTTGAAAATTGCTCTTCCTTGCACCCCAGTTGCATATGCTACAAAAAGTTGGTCAGTTTTTCTGTTAGTTTTAGTTCTGTCCAAATAGTAGCGTAGTTGTCTGTGTATATCCAAGGTGTGCAAAAGTTTTTCCCCTTTGTTCTGTGGGTTAGGGAAGAGCGTAGGCAAGTGAATAGCTTGGTTCAAGGATACCCTGGATACCACCTTTGACATGAAAGTAGGATTGGTTCTCAGTGACACTCTATCCTGGTGAAAAATATGAAAAGGCTGCAGTGACATTAATGCCTGTAACTCGGATACTCTTCTTGCTGAAGTGATTGCCAGAAGGAATGCAGTTTTCCAAGATAAAAACTGTAGGTCTGCTGATGCTGCTGGTTCAAAAGGAGGTAGTGTCAGTTTTTCCAGCACAAAATTGAGATCCCATGCAGGTAGGGGAGGTTTAACATTTTTGATCCCTCTCAAAAATTGTCTGAGAAGAGGGTGTGAGAAGATAGGTGGATCCATATTGTATTCTGCTGAAATTGCTGAAGCATGAATCTTAATGGAAGAATAAGACAGGCCATTGTGGAACAATTCTGCTAAGAATTCTAGGATGTGTGCTAGGTTTGCCACTGTGACATCTGTGCCCTTTGATGTGCTCCAAATGAGAAATCTTTTCCATTTAGCTGAGTATGTCTTTCTTGTGGAAGGTCTGCGAGCCTCCAGGATAATGTCCTTCACCCTCTGAGATAAAACAGTTTGGTTGGGTTTTAAGGAATTTTCCAGGCAGTAAGCTGCAATATTTTCAAGTTGGGATGCAGGATGCAGGGTCTTGAAATTGTTCTGCGTTAGAAGAAGAGGCCATAGGGGAAGAGGCCATGAATTTGCCTGAGACATGCTTCTCAATAGCGGGTACCAGTGTTGTCTTGGCCAGTCCGGAGCTATTAGTATCACTTTTGGCTGTTCCGCCCTGATCTTCAGTAGAACCTTGTACATAGGTTCATAGGTTGGTACTAGGCTATCAGCCCTAGGGCCTATACAAGCCTAGCCATAACAATTCCCTGGCTATTTCTTCCCACATTATTTACTTTCCTGGACCCCTGTCTAGCAGGGCGACTGACATGATCCCTGGGGTGAATTTCCTTTCTCCCATCCAATCGTCAAGGTTCCTCTTGAAGAGGTCCAAAGAGGCACTCTGCTTGACATGTATGAGCAATCTATTCCAGAGTCTGGGGAGTCTCTGGGTCAGGAACCTATCCCTCCAGCATGTTTTGTTTATTGTGATGACAAGGTTTAGATCCCTGGAGCGTGTAGCTCTGAGGGATTGGGATTTCTTTAAGTGTAGCATGTCCAACAGCTCTGGGTTTGACATGGCCTTGTATGTTAAGCAGAGATCGCCTCTGAGTAGGCGATATGCGACAGAGTATAGCTGGAGTTTTTTAAGGCGGTCAGCGTGGGGCATCTGCTTTAGGCCTGTGATTCTTTTAGTGAGGTATTTCTGAGGCCTTTCCAGTTGTTGCAGATGTCTTGAGAGGTACATACCAAATGGGGCGTTGTATTCTATAATGGGTCTAATGAGGGATGAGTACAGTGGGACAATGACCTCCTTTTTTCTGGGTGAAAAGCCCTTCGTGATGAGGTGTGCCATATAGAAGGATTTCCTGACTGTTGTGGCGATGTGGTTATCGAAGGTGAGACCACTGTCCACCTGTGTCCCTAAGTCTCTTATCACACTTTCTGTGTTTAGTGTACTGCCACCTATATGGTAATTCATAGATACATGATTTTCCCAAAGGGGATAACAATACATTTCTTGGCATTGAGCTTGAGCCCATGGCTCTGGCACCAAGCATCTGTTTCTGTAATGCCCTTTTGTAGAGTATCCACATCATTTGGGGATTCAATAATGGCTCCCAGTTTGCAGTCATCTGCAAACTTTGTTAGCCAGAGTCCCTTAGTGTTGACCTGTACTTCAGAGAAGTAGATGCCAAACAAGAGCGGCCCCAGGACTGAACCCTGAGGTACTCCACTTGTCACTTGTCTGGAGCTGGATTTGGAGTCAGCTAACTTTACAGTGTGGGTTCTATCAGTAAGCCATTTAGCAACCCATTGGGTGACATAGGGATTAATGCCCAACTTAGTAAGTTTATCTATGATTCCAGAGTGGGGGATGGTGTCAAAGGCCTTGGCAAGGTCTAGATAGGCTGTGTGGACCACCTTACCCTTGTCCATGGCTCTGGAGACTGATTCAAAGAAGTCAATCAGGTTCAGGAGACAAGATCGGCCCTTCACAAATCCAAACTGGGTGGGGTCCAGTGTTTGAAGGTTGCCAATGTCTTTGTTTATAAGTTCCATGATAATACGCTCCATGGCCTTGCAGATAAGGCTTGTCAGACTAATGGGACGGTAGTTTCCGGGATCCAAGGTGGATCCCCTCTTGTGGATTGGGATAACTGTAGCTCTGTGCCACTCAGTGGGCACGAAACCTGAGGTGAGGCTATGATTAAACATGACACTTAGGTGAGGTGCCAGTTCATATTGTAGTTCATGTAGTACACAGCCGGGATGTCATCTGGTCCCATGGATGCTGTATTCTTGGCTTTAGAGTGCGTTTTGTACCTGTGTGGCCGTTATTACTGGAATTTGGCAATCTTCCGGTATTGAGATGGGCCATTTAGGGGGTGAGAGTGGGGTGAAGTTGGCACTGAATCGATCTGCCAGGATACTGGCAATATCCTTTGGATCAGTATATTTAATGCCATTCTGTTTTAGCTCAGCGCAGATCTGAGCATTGCCATTTAGATTCTTGACATAGTTATAGAATGCTTTGTGGTTGTCTTTGGAATCTTTGGCAATTTTATTTTCGTAACTAGCTTTGGAGGATTTTATGAGGCATCTCAGTTTCTTACTGAGGCCAGTAAGGGAGTTTTTTGCATCCTGGGATTTTCCTCTTTTCTGCAAAACTTTCTTCCTTTTGTTGTAAAGTTTGTTTATGGCAGGGGACCACCAGATTGGCTTCCTTTTTTTGGATGAGAGCATTTTGGTTCTATTTGGGATGGCACGATTCATGCATGAGTGGATGTGCTCGTACAGTGCCTTAGTGCAGGATTCAGCAGTTGAACTTTCAGTTACCGTCTACATGGGTGTTATGAAGTTTGTCACTTCTGACTTGAGTAGCATGAAGTTGGCTTTGGAGAAGTTTTTTATGGTGGTTTCTTTACTGGGGGTGGGGTGGGATGTGGATGTTAAGGGTGATTAGCTTATGGTCAGACCTGACTAACGAGGGGGTGACCATAGGTATGGAGCATTGATTTCCCATGTTGGTAATGACCAGGTCTAGAATATTGGAGCCCCTGGTGGGAGTATGGATTAGTTGATCCAGGGCATTGGAATTTATGAATTCCAAGAACCGCTATAAAGGTGTTGGGACATGAGTAGTTTTCCCAGTTAATGGCAGGGTAGTTAAAATCACCCAGTATTAGGGTGTTTGGTTCTATCTTAATATTTTCCAGTATGTTTAGAAAGGTGTAGTGAGAATCTTGGGATATGGTGGGGGATCTGTAGCAAGCTACAATTTGGATTGCAGTCTTACCTAGTGTTAGTTGCACTTGGAGAATTTCAGACACATTGTGTTGGCCAACTAGCCTGGTGGTGTGAATATCCTTGGTGAATATTGACACTCCTCCACCTTTAGTGTTTCGGTCCTGGTTTGGTGGCCGAAAAGTGTGGTAAGAGTTGTAGCCTGGTATTGCAGGGGTGCTCTCTGGAGCCTTGAACCAGGTCTCAGTTACTGCACAGATATCGATGTTCTCCATTTTTAGGAGTGCCTCGAGAGAGTGCATTTTCAGGTTTAGACTTCTAGCATTGAGTAGCATTACCTTCAGATTTTGCATGCTTGTACCGGTTACGGTGGTGGTTTTGTCCTTTGAAGTTTGCCTAAAAAAGGCACTATAGGGGTGGCAAGAGCCTTAGCCAGTAACCTGAATCCCAGGGGTGACAGGTGCAGACCATCTCTGGCAAAGCATCGTGGTCCGTCAATCATGTCATCCCAGGCAGACAGATACTGGATCCCCTTTGAATGACACCATAAGCAGCCAATTGTTGAAGTCAATCATTTTATCCTTATATTGTGGTATCATTCTGGGCGAAGGCAGGATGCTACTCAGGGCTAGGGGCATACCTGCCTGGGCCACATGATCCGAGCTCTTCCATGTCTCTTTTCATGTAGTCCAGGGAGGTGCGTCTCAAGTCATTCACTCCAACATGGACAATGACAGAGTCATATTTGTACTTGTTGTGGAGTGACTTGAGTGCATGCATTATGTGGCGGATCCTGCCACCCGACAGGCAGCTGACTGTAATTTTCTCCTTATTCAACCTGGTGAGAGGGACATCAGTGTGCGGACTATAGAGTCACCTATGACTAAAGTGTTAGGTACATTGTCTTGCCTTAGGGGCTGTTGCTGGGTGGCACACTGGTGTTGTGAACTATGTGACACATTGGTTGTGATTTGTGTTTGTTTGCGTTTCAGCTTCAGAGGTCTTTGTTGCTTGGGCAGGTTACAGTTAAGGGTCTCTGCATATGTGGATTTAGTGTTGCTATATGTGGGTGTTGGTGGTGCGGGTTTAGAAGGGCTATGTGTTGCTTGAGATGTAGTGTGGGTGGTAACCTTCTCCTCTTGACTGTTTAGCACAATCTTGGGTGGAGAGAGCTTTGCTTCCATTTTGGCTATGTAAGTGCATCTCTCACAGGTTGTAGTGTTGGGTGGTAGGAGGAGAGGGTTGTCTGTGTACATGAGGCAATTGCTGCATTGCCCCAGCATGCCCAGATTCACCAGGTGGACAGGAGAATCACTGGAAGCTGACCCTTGGACATGCTTGGTTTGGGGCTTTTTTTTTCTTTGTAAAGTATAGGAGCGGTTTACTTAGCAAGGTACTTTGCAATTATAGGCTGTTTAGTGTCTACTATTAATTTCTCCTTGTTAACAAGGAGAGTTCAGTGTTTGTATGAGTTTAAGGCTTCCTAGTGCTTTCCAGCAGGTATTAGAGAAAGTGCTAGTCACAGGGATGCTTAAAGGTAAGATTGAAAAGAATGCACTGCAGTGTGCACTAGAGAAGTTAGATGGGAAAGTAAGTAACTTGAGTTTTATCTGTTTAAAAAGTTAAGGTTTAGTGGAGAGTTACTATTTTTAAAACAGCAAGATGGATTGAAAGGGGTGGTCACTTTTATATTTTGGTACTATGAAATACTGTAGGATGGCCAATAAATTTAAATAATTGAAGGGGTGGGATTTCAAAAATGATGATTTTGTGATTACTCACATAAGCCAGTGAAAGTAGAGAGAAATGAGATATATGGTCAGATTAACATAAGAGGCGGGCAACTAGAAAGACAGTGGTATTTAACAAGACAGCTTAAATGGGTGGGAAGGCGGGAAAAAATTCTGCCGGACTCAGAACAGAGAGAGCTGTGGTCTCTTTTGAAGTTTTAATATGCTGTTAAAACAGAATGCAAGCAAAACACAAAGTAAAGAAAACAAACTACAGTATTCAAAATATAGAAAGGCAATACAGTAATACAAAAAATAACAGCAAACTAACCTTTCCTTCACAGCAAAGTGTAGCAGAGTCTGGATGAGCCTTTCTGGTAAAAGCATCAATGGGAGAGGTGGAAAGGCATATACTGTTAGGGCATTCCAGCTGAAAGAGAGAGTCCACCCTCCAGGCTTGTGGGTGGTATGTCCTTGAGCTGAATTTCTTCAGTTGGTGGTTGAGTGGGGAGGCGAACAGATCTATCTCTGGCATTCCCCATTTCTTTGTTATGAGTTTGAAGATGTCTGGATGCAGCATCCATTCGTGTGCATCCATGGTAGTTCTGCTTAAGCTGTCTGCTAGTGAATTCTCTTTTCCTGATGCAATTTGGCCTGCAGCTGGATATTGAGATTCAGGCATAGGTTCCACAGATTCATAGCCATCCGGCATAGAGGGTAGGAATGTGTGCCTCCCTGTTTGTTTATGTACCACATGACCGTGGTGTTGTCTGTCCTTATTAACAGATGTCCTTGCTGGAGGAAGGGTCTGAATGCCTCGATTGCATGCCTCACTGCCAGCATTTCCTTTTGGTTTATGTGCATGCTTAGCTGCCCTTGAGGCCATAGGCCTTGGATCGTTGTCCTCCATGTGTGCTCCCCATCCTCGGTCTGAGGCGTCCGTGGTGATGGTCTGCCTTGTTTTTGGTTTGTTGAAAGGCAACCCTCTGTTGGACTGGCAGGCCTGAGCCCACCACAGGAATTGCTTTTGAAGGCATGGAATGATTGGTATCATGGTTTCCAGACTGTGACTGTGTTGAGACCATACATTCCTTAGGTACCATTGTAATTTCCTCATATGCAACCTGGCATGTGGAATTAAAATTATGCATGATGCCCTGTAACCCAGGGCCTGCAGGGCTTTCCTTGCAGTAAGCTGAGTTTGTCTTGTCAGAATCATGAAGTAATCTGGAAGTTGTTTTTGTTTTTCTTCTGTGAGAAAAGCCATCTGAGTGATTGTGTCCAGATCCGCACCCAAAAAGGTTATCCTTTGGGATGGTACTAGTCTTGACTTTTGGATGTTGACTGTGTATCCCAAGGTCTGTAGCAGGTGTATGGCATAGGCCAAGTCCTTTAACAATTTTTTCTTGTTGTCCGCTTGTATTAGGCAGTCGTCCAGGCATGGATAATTTTGAATTCCCTGAAGTCTGCAATGTGCGATTACTGATGCCAGGCATTTCGTGAATACTCTGGGCACAGTAGATAAGCCAAAGGGCAATGCTGAGAATTGATAATGCTCTGATCCTGCAAGAAATCTGAGGTGTCTTCTGCAATCTGGTCGGATAGGGACGTGCAGGTATGCCCCCTTGAGATCTAGAGTCACCAGCCAAGACTCCTTGCCCAACATGGGAAGAAGTTGCTGTAGGGTCAGCATTTTGAATTTTGGCACAATGAGATAAGTGTTCAGTGAGGACAGGTCGAGAATAGGCCTCCATTGGTTTTCTTTTCTTGGTACAAGGAATAGTCTGGAGTAAAATCCTTGGCCTTGTTCTGTAGATGGTACCCTTTCTATAGCTTTCATCTGAAGTAAATTGCTGATTTGTCTTAAAGCCTCTGCCTTCTGGTTTGGTGGAAGGTTTGGCATTCCGTCTAAGAGTCCGTCGGTTGAAGGAGGCACAGGCTAACAAGCCGATACGTCGTGGTCTGGGCCTAAGCAAGGAAGGCAGTAAGAATGGAAATCCTTATGAGGTATTTGTTTCCCACAAGTTAAACAATTATTTACTTTGTTTGACATCGGCTGAGGCAAGAAAGAGTCCCCAACGGGGTACTTAGCTTTTGAAGTCTTGGTAGCTGAAATCTCTGGATCTGACCGACCGGCACTTGCGAACAGCTTCTGCTTGGGCACCGGCAAGAAAGACTGGGGAAAATGGCGCCGGCTGATGCTTTTATACCCCAGACGCTCTGACGTCGGGGAAAGTGCGACATCAGCCAAGGCCAGACCCAGACTTTGGAATCCGGCCGACCGAAGGGCTGCCTGAGGCAGGACAACCCATATGTTATGACTGCAGATGCATCCTTGAAGGACATCTGCAGTGGCAAAACCAGCTCTAGTCTTAGAATATAGAGGTAAGTGATAGTGTTTGGTGAAGGTGTGCACTGAACTCCAAGTTGCAGCTTCCAGAATATCCTTGGTTAGCACTCCCCTGAGAAAGGCTGCTGATGTAGCTGTAGCCCTGGTGGAGTGGGACCTAATGTTAGCAGGTACCGGTTTCCCATGATGCATGTAGCAGAAACGTATGTAATGCCCTATCCATTTAGAAATGGTCTGTTTTGAGATAGCTTTTCCTTGAGATCCTGTAGCATAGGCTACAAAGTGCTGGTCAGATTTTCTGAAAGCCTTAGTTTTATCCAAGTAGTAACGTAATTGCCTGTGAATGTCCAAAGAGTGCAGGAGTCTTTCTCCTTTGTTCTGGGGATTTGGGAAAAAAGGTGGGCGAATCAATGGTTTGGTTTAGGGCCACACTACATACCACCTTTGGCATAAAGGAAGGGTTACTTCGTAGAGAGACTCTGTCTTGATGAAAAATGAGGAAAGGCTCCACTGCCATTACTGCCTGTAGCTATGAGACTCTTCTAGCTGAGGTTATTGCTAGTAGCAGGGCAGTTTTCCATGAAAGAAAATTTAAATCAGCTGAAAAAGCTGGTTCAATCTTGGCTTTTAGCCTGGTTCCAGGCGCAAAATCTTTTCCATTTGTCAGAATAGGTTTTCCTGGTGCTGGGCCTCCTGGCCTCCAGAATGACATCCATAACAGCTTTGGATAGAGGTGTTGGCTGGTTGTTTAGGTAATTTGCCATGCAGCCAGGTTTAAAGTCTTGAGCTGGCTGTGTATAATCTGATTGTCTCGCTGGGTGAGCAGGTGAGGAATTTGTGGTAAAATCCATGGTGGGCCATGGGCCATGTTCCCTAGAAATGGATACCAATGCAGACGTGGCCAGTCTGGTGCAATGAGCATCAGTTGTGGTCTCTCTAATCTGACTTTCAGCAGTACCTTTGCTGGAAGAGGCAGTGGAGGAAAGGCATACACTGTTAATGTTTTCCAACTGAATGAGAGGGCGTCCACTTTCCAAGCTTGTGGATAGAATGTCCTTGTGCAAAATTTTTGAAGTTGGTAGTTTTGGGGGCTTGCAAACAGATCTATGTCTGGGTGTCCCCATTTTTGAGCTATCATTGCAAATACTTGTGGATCTAGTTTCCACTCGTGTGGATCCATGATGTTTCTGCTTAGGTCGTCTGCCAATGTGTTTTTCTTTCCTGGCAGGAATTGTGCTTGTAACTGAACCTGGTAAGACAGTGCAGTGTTCCATAAGGTCATTGCTTGCCTGCACAGAGGGTAGGAATGAGTGCCCCTTTGCTTGTTTATGTACCACATTACTGTGGTATTGTCCGTCTTTATTGTTAGTTGTCCTGGGTGTAAGAGGTCCTTGAAAGCTGTTAGGGCATTCTGTACTGCTAGCATTTCTTTTTGACTGATATTCAGATGCCTCTGATCTGTAGTCCATTTGCCCTGAATGCACTGTCCTGCCATGTGTGCTCCCCAGGCATAGTCCAATGCATCTGTTGTCATAGTTTGCCTGGCTGTGGGTAAGGTGAAAGGCTGAACCTTGTTGAGGTGACATGCCTGTGCCCACCATAGAAACTCCTGTTGAAGGCAGGGAATGAGTGGTATCATTGTTTCCAAGCTGTGGCTGTGCTGAGTCCATATGATTTTCAGGTACCATTGTAATTTCCTCATATGCAGTTTTGCAAATGGTATTAGTAGTATGCAAGATGCCATGAATCCCAAGGCCTACAGAATTTTTCTTGCAGTGAGTTGGGTCTTTGTTGCCATTATTTTGAAATATTGAGTCAGTTGTTGTTGCTTGTCTGGCGTGAGATACGCCATCTGGGCCGTTGTATTCAAGCTGGCACCCAGGAATATTATGTTTTGTGAGGGCACTAGTTTTGATTTCTTTTCGTTTACTGTGTACCCTAGGCAACATAGAAGGTGTTTGACAAATGCCAGATGCTTTAAAAGAATGTCCTTGCTTTCTGCTTGAAAAAGGCAGTCGTCCAGGTATGGGTATATTTGAATTCCTCTTTGTCTGCAGAATGCACTTACTGGTGCCAGGCATTTTGTGAAGACCCTGGGCGCAGTAGATAAGCCAAAGGGCAGTGCAGAGAATTGATAATGCGTTGAACCTGCAATGAAGCGGCGGTATCTTCTGCAATTTTGTCTGATAGGGACATGCAGGTATGCCTCCTTGAGGTCCAACGTTACCAGCCAAGCATTCTTGCCCAGCATGGGAAGAAGCTGCTGTAGTGTTAGCATCTTGAATTTTGGTACTTGCAGATAGGTGTTCAGAATTGAAACATCCAGAATGGGTCTCCATGCTTTGTCCTTTCTTGCGACTAGAAAGAGTCTTGAGTAAAATCCTTGTCCTTGCTCCTGCTTAGGTACCTGCTGAATGGCTCTTATGTCCATGAGAGCTTTTTTGTGCCTCTGCCTATTGATTTGGTGGCTGGTTTGGCATTCCTTTTTTCCCTGGTAAGGTATGAAAGTGGAATCTGTATCCTTGAGAGACAATGTTTAGGACCCATTTGTCTTTTGTGATGATGTGCCAGTTGTCTGCAAAAAATTATAATTTTCCTCCCAAGGGAGCTGCCACGAGAGATTTGCTTGGTAGCTTGAGGACTGAGTCATTGTGTTTGTCTTCTGCTAGCTTGGAGCCTGTCTTCTCCTCCTTTATGGGTAGCAGTACCCCACTGGCGAGGTTTGTAAGGGCCTTGTGACTGACCTCTGCCCCTTGGGCGTCTGTATTTGCCTCTGTGATCTGTCAGAAGCTGGAAAGGACCAGTTTTTCATTGGCCAATTTCTGCTAAAATGAGGGGGTCGTACCTGCAAAAAATCCTTGACCATCTGCATAGACTTTGCCTTATCCTCCATTTTCTTTAAAACCTCTTCTGCTTTGACACCAAATAATACATCCTGTTGTAAAGGTGCATCCAATAATTTTGCTTTAACATGATCAGGAAGGGTTTGTTCTTTTAACCAAGCATGTCTACATATGACAGAGTCAGTAACAGCTGCTCTACAGGAAGCTGCCAATGAATCAAATTCACATTGTAAAGTATGTTTGCCCATCTGTTCAGCTGCATGCAACAGATCCTGCATTTCCTTGAATTCAGAGTGTTCAGTATGTGTGCTCATTTTTGTTTTAATTCAGACGTTAGGAACTGCTGATATTTCAGCATGTGAAACTGACAATTTAATGCTCTCATAGCCAGAGATGCTGAGGTGTATATTTTCTTTCCCCATCTATCTAGGGCTCTGGAATCCCTTTCAGAGGGCACAGGATTTTTAGCCAGAGAAACTTTAGCTCCCTTAGGACCCTGGGAAATTGTTTCTGGGTCAGCCACAGGGCTTTTATAAAGGGATTTGTGTGAGTCAGGTACTCTGTAGTATCTGTCTGGTTTGGCTGGAGCAGGAGGTAGAGAGTCTGGATTTAGACTAGACTCCAAGTAAACATCATCCACAATATCTAAAACTGGAGGGATAGCAAGAGGTCTGTGCTAGGGTAGTATAAGAAACTCTCGGAGCCTTTTCTTAGAATCAGAGTAGTCCTGGCCTTCCCAGTGGAAATGTTCCCTTATGGTATGTAAAGTTTCCCCAAAGGAGTAGTCTTCAGGGGGAGGGGGAGATGCTAAGGGAATAGAGTCTTCAGCATCAGAGTCGTCATAAGGTTGAAAAGTGTAATCCTGTTCCTCAGAAGAATCTGAGGAAATTGAAGTCTGGTCAGAGGAAGCATAATCCCCCTCTTGTCTTGGTCTTTTATCAGGAGGTGGATGGGAACCCCTGATTAGGGTAATTAAGTCTTCGGTCATCTTAAGCATCTGTTTCTTAAGCATGGGGCCTTGAACTGTAGACTGATGTACAGTCTTCTTTGGTTTTAAAGGAGTTTTAAGCTTAGCATAAGATTTAATGGCGAGTGTAGTCGGTCTGAAGACACCTTCTGCAACTGAAGGTGTTTTCACTGCACCGGGGGTCTACTTCTGCTCTGGTGTCGGAAGGGTCTAATTAAGATGGCTGCATCGGCCTAGTAGACACCGCTTGAGAATCCGCAGCTGTCTGGGGTTCCAGTTCTGCGGTCGTCAGGGGCTGCGTAGGCATCTCACTGAAAACTGGAGAACCGGCGACAGGCCCAGCAGAGGCCTCATAGTCTGGCCTGTTCCTAGGCTGCCTGTCCTTATCCTTGCGTTTTTTATGCATGCCGGTCGTCGGCTGCTCCAACGGCATGATATAATTAAATTTCCTACCAAAGTAGTGTTGTGCGAAGTCAAAAACGGCGTTTGATAGTTCATTTATTAAACCTAGCACAAAACCGACAACCTGAGATGTCATGGTCTGGGCCTAGGCAAGGAATACAATAGGAATGGAAGTCCTTATGAGGTATATGCTTCCCACAAGAAATGCAATTGTTAACTTTTTCTGACATTGGACTGAGGCAAGAAAAGGTTCCTCAATGGGTACTTAGCTTTACTGAAGACTTCGGACTGAAATTCGAGTCGAAAATCTCAGGTGTCGGCCGACTGGCACTTGCGAACTGCTTCTGCTTCGGGCACCGCTCGGCAAGAAAGACTGAAGAAAATGGTGTTGGATGCTCTTATATACCCCTGGCGCAATGACATCAGGGAAGAAGTGACAGCAACCGACGCCAGACCAAGACTTTGGAATTCAGGCCGACTGTGGGACCGCCTGACGGTAGGATAACCCAACTGTGATGACTGCAGCAGGATAACACGATGAACATCAGCTACAAATATATTTGTTCATTCAAACCACTTTAATAAAAAAAAAAAATACATCTTTAATAAATATACTAAAAGAAAAGATTCAAATCCAGTAATCACAACAGATAGATCCTTTGTTCAGGTTACACAGATAAGGAAAGTACAAGTACAGTTTTATACCTACCATAAATGTAGATGTTCGAGTGTTCACACTGCTGCAGTCATTACACTTGGGTTATCCTGCCGTCAGGCGGTCCCGTAGTCAGCCAGAGTTCCAAAGTCTTGGTCCAGCGTCGGCTGCTGTCGCTTCTTCCCTGACGTCAGTGCGCCGAGAGTATATAAGATGCATCCGACGACATTTTCTTCATTTTTTCTTGCCCCAGATGTCAGGTGCCCCCAAGTAGGTAGGCAATACATGTTGCTAGTAAAAAATATACATGGAAAATAAAAACAATACCTTCAGTTACAAGCAAATACACCACAAAGGTTGTATAGAATAGAAAGGTATAGATAAGTCCAGCTAGTTCAGAGGGGATGGAGTGAAGGTAACCTGGACTGCAGTAGTGTGAACACTTGAACATCTACATTTATGGTAGGTACAAAACTGTACTATGTTCATCGTGTTACACTGCTGCAGTCATTGCACCTGGGTAGAATCCCAAAGCTAAGGTTGGGTGGCTGGTCTATAAAGAGTTAGGATTGGCTATGAGGCCCTGCAGAACTGCAGTGGCAAATCCTGCTCTGGATTTAGAGTAAAGAGGCAAGTGGTAATTGCTTGATAAAGGTGTGCACTGAAATCCAAGTTGCAGCTTCCAAAATTTCCTTGGTAGGTACTCCTCTGAGAAAGGCTGTTGAAGTAGCTGTTGCCCTGGTGGAATGTGGCCTGATGTTATTAGGGACTGATTTTCCATGCTGTGTGTAGCAGTAATGAATACAGTGTCCTATCCATTTGGATATAGTCTGCTTCGAGATAGCCTTGCCCTGTGATCCTGCAGGATATGCTACAAACAGTTGCTCAGTTTTCCTGAAAGCTTTTGTTTTGTCCAAGTAGAAGCGTAGTTGCCTGTGCATGTTCAAAGAGTGCAGAAGTTTCTCCCCTTTATTCTGGGGGTTTGGATAAAAAGTTGGCAAATGGATGGTTTGGTTAAGAGCCACACTAGATACCACCGTTGGCATAAAGGTAGGGTTTGTCCTTAAAGAAACACTGTCCTGATGAAAAATTATAAAAGGTTCCACTGCCATTAATGCTTGTAGCTCTGAGACTCTTTGTGCTGAAGTTACTGCCAGGCGCAGAGCTGTTTTCCATGATAAAAATTTTAGATCGGCTGTATTGGCTGGCTCAAAGGTGGCAGGGTCAGTTTTTCCAAAATGAAATTGAGGTCCCAAGTTGGTGTTAGTGCTCTCCGGGGCGGTCTCATGTTTTCAGCCCCTCTGAGGTACTGCTTTAGCAAGGGATGAGAGAATAAAGGAGGATCCGTGTTGTAATATGCTGAAATGGCAGAGGCGTGGATCTCAACTGATGAGAAGGATAGGCCTTTGTCCAGCATCTCAGTTAAATATTGTAAAATCTGAGGAATGTTTGGGACAAGAAGTTCAAGGCTTTGAGCCTGGTTCCAGGCGCAGAATCTCTTCCATTTTTCTGAGTAAGCTTTCCTGGTGCTAGGCCTCCTGACCTCCAAAATGACATCCATAACAGCTTTAGAGAGAGGTGTTGCTGAGGAATGTTTGGGACAAGAGGGTCAAGGATGTGAGCCTGGTTCCAGGCGCAGAATCTCTTCCATTTTTCTGAGTAAGCTTTCCTGGTGCTAGACCTCCTGGCCTCCAAAATGACATCCATAACAGCTTTAGAGAGAGGTGTTGCCTGTTTGACTAATGAATCTGCCATGCAGTCTGGTTTAGGGTTTTGAGCTGACCGTGCAGGATCTGATTGTTTTGTTAAGTCAGAAGGTGTGGAATTTCAGGCAAAATCCATGGTGGGCCTTGAGCCAAGTTCTTTAAGATTGGGTACCAGTGCTGGCGTGGCCAGTCTGGAGCAATCAGGATCATCTGTGTTTTTTCTTGTTTGGCTTTTAGGAGTACCTTTGAGAGGAGAGGCAGTGGTGGGAAGGCATAAACTTTTAGACTCTTCCAGCTGAACGAGAGAGCATCCACTTTCCATGCTTGTGTGTGATAAGTCCTTGTACAGAATTTTTGTAGTTGGCAATTCAGTGTGGAGGCAAAAAGATCCATGTCTGGGCATCCCCATTTTTGCGTTACCATGCTGAAGATTTACCTGCTCACCATCTCCAACCCAAAATTCTCTAGCTTAACCTCTGTCCCCGAAATGTGCCACCTGAATTTTTCCCTAATGTACATCTTTGTATGAACTAACTGGAAACTATTACTCATGGTACCCGGGAGTTTCAGAATCACTCCACCCATTTCAACCCACCTAGATGCAACAGTCTGCAAACATGGCTACTACAAATAAACTTGTATAACACTGCCGTACACAAATTACACAACTTTGTGCACTATAATATAAATTACACAGCTTGTGCAACACTACCATACCATCAAAAACAGATAAAGAGAAATGCTAAACATAGCAGCAACAATGTACAACGTCTTCACTAGTACTTCTTAAACAACTCGTATATATTCTGTTTCCAGATTTGGGAACACTCAATCGCCCAAACACTGGTGTGAACACCAAGTATTAAAAGCATCAACTCTGAGAGGCATTCTTGTGAAACACGTGGGTAATATGTGGAAAACAGCAAAGCTCTAAAAGAAAGGTGAATGAATATGCTTATTTCATTAATATACTTCCATTCTGATGAAAAGAAAGCAGTCAGTCAGTCATGTGATATAAACACACTTGACATTAAACGCTGACCTACTCCAAGTCTCAACCTATGATCAGGTACAGAACAGAAACACACTACCCCTTCCCATGAGTTGAAAAAAAATGTTACCGTGCTCCAACTCACTCAAAAAATACTCAAATTTTACAAATGAATGTAACAACATTATTAAACCTCAAGTCACCAGAATGTAACAAGCGGGTACAAATGAATGCGCCAATCCTCAGGTCCCCACATTATGATCAAATAATTTGA
Organism: Protopterus annectens; assembly: GCF_019279795.1. Classification (NCBI taxonomy): domain Eukaryota; kingdom Metazoa; phylum Chordata; order Ceratodontiformes; family Protopteridae; genus Protopterus; species Protopterus annectens. Next base: position 604,109,636 of record NC_056748.1, read on the forward strand.
AATTTGAGGTAAAACACATATTTACAGAACAAATACTTCCTACTAGAAACACTACAGTAGGAAACTGGAGGACAGCTCTTCCATGTCCTTACACAGAAGATGTATGAAAAGTGATCTAGATTCCTTTAGAACAAAGCAAAGGCTGTAACATGGAGATAAATGAAGTAAACTTAGGTCTGCAAAGAAACTGCAAAATTAACAAAAATAAAAAATGCATGCTCTTCTACTTACTTTGGCAAAACGTGCTGCCTTCTTTTATTCTTGGTGCATTTGCTTTAGCTTGACTGATTATATTGTACTGTAGGTCTTTATCTACAACCAAACAAGGAAAAAAAAAAAACTTTTAGCACATCAAAAAATCATTACAAAAGAAAGCATTATTTTATATTTGTTTCCATACCTCCTGTTTTAATGCATCCCTGAAGTAAACAGACAAATTCCAGCTTTCCAGATGTCATGCATGCTATGCCTCTTAAAACTCTCTGTTAAGACTAATGTTATCACGGCTTTATAACAAATCAAGTATCATAAATACTCATCGAAACACAAGCAGCTCTTTCCTTGTGAAATTATACAATAAGCTGACTAAAGGAAAACAAAGATTTAGTGCACTTTTCTCTATTGGATTTAAATCCGCACATCCTCATTAGTAAGAACTCTTAACAGTGTTGCAACCACAATATAAAAGGCAGTTAAACAGTCACTAGAGACCATTAAAGCCTACAAGCCATTTCATGAAAAAGCAACAGCGTTGGGAAATCTGTGATGTCAACACATTCCAAACAACTTCTTAAAACAAAATAAGAAGGCCACCATCACAACACTCGCAGTGGCAGCTAGGGAAGGGAGGAGGTGGCAGCTACCATGGGTACAAGCTATTAAGAGTGCACAGTAAGTGAGGCAGAGGACTGAATAACCAGAAGAAGAAAAAAAAAAACAACAAACTAAGAAAACGATGATCAGGAAAGTACAGTTTTGTATCTACCATAAATGTAGATGTTGTTCACCCTGCTGCAGTCATCACACTTGGGTTATCCTGCCGTCAGGCGGTCCCGCAGTCGGCCAAAATTCCAAAGTCTTGGTCCGGCGTTGGTTGCTGTCGCTTCTTCCCTGACGTCATTGCGCCAGGGGTATACAAGAGGCATCCGATGCCATTTTCTTCAGTTTTTCTTGCCCCAGATGTCAGGTGCCCCCAGTTCAGAGGGGATGGAGGGAGGGTAACGTACAGTTTTGTACCTACCATAAATGTAGATGTCCGAACAGGATAGCATCTGCAGTCCTTACAAATGGGTTGTCCTGTCGTCAGGCAGCCCTTCGGTCGGCCGGATTCCAAAGTCTGGGTCTGGCCTCGGCTGGTGTCGCACTTCACCCGACGTCATCTCTGCTGGTCTTCGGGTATAAAGGCATCAGCCGACGCCATTTTCCTCAGTGTTTCTTGCCCCAGATGCCAGTTGCCCTCTTGGAAAGCTAAATTTTGGGTAAATGCCAATGTTTCCAAAAAAGTAGAAGGCAAACACAAAAATAAGCATGTATGTACATATATACAAACAAATACACCATAAGAGATCCCCCCCCAGCTAGCTATTAGGAGGGTAAATACCCTAGGAGTACCACAGAGGGAAGGAGGGTGGGTAATCCTGACTGCAGATGCTATCCTGTTCGGACATCTACATTTATGGTAGGTACAAAACTGTACTATGTCCTTCAAGGATGCATCTGCAGTCCTTACAAATGGGTAGAATACCATAGCCAAACTAGGGGAGGAGGAAGAAGAATTATGGTGTAGTTAGGATCCCTTGCAAAACAGCAGTGGCAAACCCTGCTCGGGATCTAGAGTATAGAGGTAAGTTATAATGCTTGGCAAATGTATGCACGGAGGTCCAAGTAGCAGCCTCAATAATGTCCTTGGTAGCCACTCCTCGTAAGAAAGCTGTGGTAGTGGCTGTAGCCCTTGTAGAATGAGGCCTTATGTTCTGTGGAATTTGCTTTCCATGGTAGGAGTAACAGAATCTTATGCAATTTCCTATCCACTTGGAGATTGTCTGTTTGGAAATTGCTTTTCCTTCCTTCCTGTTGCATAAGCTACTAGAAGCTGGTCAGTTTTTCTATTGCCCTTGGTTCTGTCCAGGTAGTAGCGCAACTGTCTATGTACATCCAAGGTATGCAGCAGTCTTTCCCCCCTGTTCTGTGGATTGGGAAAGAAGGTAGGTAGGTGGATTGCCTGGTTTAGAGACACTCTGGATACCACCTTAGGCATAAATGTAGGATTAGTTCTCATGGACACTCTATCTTGATGGAAGATTAGGAAGGGTTGTACTGCCATTAAGGCCTGTAGTTCCGAAACCCTTCTTGCTGAAGTAATTACCAGTAGGAAAGCAGTTTTCCAGGATAGGTGTTGAAGATCTGCTGTTGCTGCTGGTTCGAATGGAGGGAGTGTTAATTTTTCTAGCACAAAGTTCAAGTCCCATGCTGATAATGGTGGTTTCCTAGGAGGTTTTACATTCTTGATTCCTCTGAGGAACTGCCTGAGTAGAGGATGTGAGAAGACAGGGGGATCAAAGCTGTATTCTGCAGAAATAGCTGATGCATGTATCTTGATGGAGGAGTAGGACAGGCCTGTATGGAGAAGCTCTGCCAAATACTCCAGGATGTTGGCAATATCTATGTTTGACACATCTTTTCCTCTTTCAGTACTCCAAATGACAAACCTTTTCCATTTTCCTGCATAGTTCCTTCTTGTGGAAGGTCTGCGGGACTCAAGGATAATGTCTTTAACCCTTTGGGATAAATCTGGGTTAGTTGCTCTTATGTAATGTTCCAGGCAGTCAGTTGCAGAGTTTTCAGGTTTGGATGCATGATGTTGTAGTCGCTCTGAGTTAACATCAAAGGAATCAGGGTAGTGTCCACGTTCCCCAGACATGCTCCTCAGCAATGGATACCAATGTTGTCTTGGCCAATTTGGAGCTATCAGAATTATCCTTGGACGTTCCTCTTTGATTTTCAGTAGTACCTTGTGCATCAAAGGAAGAGGTGGAAATGCATATGCTGTCAGGCCTTTCCAACTGAAGGATAGAGAGTCCACCTTCCAAGCAAGTGGGTGGTATGTCCTTGTGCAGAATTTCTTGAGCTGGTGATTGAGTGGGGATGCGAACAGGTCTATTTGTGGCATTCCCCATTTCTTTGTGATGGCCTTGAAGATGTCCGGGTGTAGCATCCATTCGTGAGCATCCGAGGTAGTTCTGCTTAACATGTCTGCTAGGATGTTTTCTTTTCCCGGTACAAATATTGCCTGTAACTGAATGTTGTAGCTCAGAGCCATATTCCATAGGTCCAGAGCCATTCGGCATAGGGGTATGAATGAGTGCCTCCCTGTTTGTTGATGTACCACATGACTGTGGTGTTGTCTGTCCTTATCAATTGGCCTTCCTTGAGGAATGGTCTGAAATTCTGGATTGCTAGTTTTACTGCCAGCATTTCTTTTTGATTTATGTGCAGGTGCAGCTGATCTGGAGTCCATAATCCTTGAATGCATTTGTCCAGCATGTGGGCCCCCCAACCTAGGTCTGAGGCGTCCGTTGTGATGGTTTGGCTTGCTGTAATGTTGTAGAAGGACAAACCTGGGTTTGACTGGCATGCTTGAGCCCACCATAGGAACTCTTGTTTCAGGCATGGGATTAGTGGTATTTCGGTTTCTAAGCTGTGCCTGTGTTGAGACCATAAATTCTTTAGGTACCACTGTAGCTTTCTCATATGCAGTCTGGCATGGGGGACCAGGATTATGCAGGATGCCATGAAGCCCAAGGCCTGCAGTACTTTCCTTGCTGTTAGTTTGTTCTGCTTTGTTAATGCCAAGAAGTAAAGAGGATGTTGTTCTTGTTTTTCTGCAGTTAGGAATGCCATCTGTTTTACTGTGTCCAATTCTGCACCCAAGAATGTTCTTGTTTGGGATGGTATCAGTCTTGACTTTTTTAAATTGACTGTGTATCCCAGGGCTTGTAGTATGCAAATGACTCTTTGTAAGTCTTGTGTCAGCTTGCTTTTGTTGTCCGCTTGTATCAGGCAGTCGTCCAGGTATGGATAAATTTGGATTCCCTGTAGCCTGCAATGAGCGATTACTGATGCCAGGCATTTCGTGAATACTCTGGGCGCAGTAGATAAGCCAAAGGGCAATGCTGAGAATTGATAATGCTCTGATCCTGCAAGAAATCTGAGGTATCTTCTGCAATTTGGTCGTGGGGGCGTGCAGGTATGCCTCCTTGAGATCTAGAGTTACCAGCCAACACTCCTTGCCCAGCATGGGAAGAAGTTGCTGTAGGGTCAGCATTTTGAATTTTGGAACAATGATGAATGTGTTTAAAGCGGACAGGTCGAGAATAGGTCTCCAACTTTTCTCTTTTCTTGGTACTAGGAAGAGTCTGGAGTAAAATCCTTTGCCCTGCTCTGTAGGTGGTACCCTTTCCACAGCTCTCATCTTTGTTAATTGAGCTATTTGTTTTAGAGCTTCTGTTTTTTGATTTGGTGGTAGGTTTGGCATTCCTCTTTTACTGGTAAGGTGTGGAAATGAAACCTGTAGCCTTGGTCTATAGTTTGCAAAATCCACTTGTCTCTTGTGATGTAGTGCCAATTTTTTGAAAATAAGGCTAACTTTCCGCCTAAGGGTGCTGCTATTTGTTCCCTGGTAGGTGGTGTCAGAGCCAAGTCACTGTGATTGTCCTGTTGCAGTGGCAGTGGTTGTGTCTGTGCCTCGTTGGTTATTGCCTTGCCACTGGCGTCCTCTGTAGGCACCTCCTCTGGATTGATTTCTGCCTCTAGAACGTCTATTCCTGCCTCTCTGAGATTTAGAGGAGTCTGGAAAGGACCAATTTTTGGAAGGCCAGTTCCTGCTAAACCTTGGGGGCGGAACCTGTAAGAAATCTTTAACTGTTTGTACAGATTTTGCCTTCTCTTCCATTTTCTTCATTACTTGCTGGGCAGGAGAACCAAATAGACTGACCTTATCCATAGGAGCATCTAATAGTTTTGCTTTAACATGATCCGCAAGACCTGTTCTTTCAACCATGCATGCCTTCTTATAACTGTGCCAGTCATGGCTGATCTAAATGAAGCCTCCAGTGCATCATAGCCACATTTTAAAGAATGGTTACTAACCTGCTGAATGTTATTCACCATTTCTAAAACATATTTCTTATCTAAGGAATCATCAGAGGACAGTTTCTTAGTTAACTGATCAAGCATAAACTCTTGGTATTGGATCATATGAAACTGACAGTTCAAAGCTCTAGCTGAGAGAGTAGCAGAGGTGTATACTTTTTACCCCATCTCTAAGGACCTGGATTCCCTTTCAGAAGGGAGAGGGTTTTTCGCTGAGGTCGAAGCTACTGCCTTAGGCCCCTGGGAGATAGTCTCAGGATCTGCAAGGGAGCCTTGTATAAGTGGTGATGAGTGTCCGAACCCTGTAAAACCTATCGGGCTTGGCAGGGGCTGGAGGTAAAGTATCAGGAGCAGTGCAAACATCATTAAATGCATCATCCACAACAGGAAGCACTGGAGGTATAGCTAAGGGCCTATGTTATGTAAGTGTAGAAAGGTCCTAAGCCTTTTCTTGAATCTGAGAAATCTTGTCCCTGCCATTGGAATTGCTCTCTCATGGCATGTAAGGTTTCCCAAAGGAAAATTCCTCTGGTGGAGAGGCAGAAGGTATAGATTCTTCAGCATCGGAATCTTCATAAGTAGAAAAAGGAGCCTCTGGATGGTCTGTATTGTCTGAATCATCAGAAGAGTCATCTGAGGACACTGGCTCAGGGGCTCTGCTCTAGGTCTCTTTTCTGGAGGTTGAGAGGCCCTGTCTGGGTGAGATTGGGATCCCCTTATTAAAGAGATGAGATCCTCTGCCAGAGTAAGCATTTGGGAACTGGAACTGGGCCTGTGAGGGGGGGCTTAACAGGCACAGACTTAGCAGTTTTGGCTGCTTTAGCCCTGGCAAAGGCCTTTATAGACATGGCTGCAGGAGGCCTAGCAGCACCACGTGCTGGGGTAGAGACATCCAAAGGGATGGTGTCCGATAATTCTAGAGAAACCACATTAGTAGGCAAAACTTCAGAGGCCGATTCAACTAGGGTAGCAGGGGCCTCGTAGTAGTCATGGATTCGGCTGAAGATTGACCCGTTTGCTCGGTTTCGCCGAAACCGAGACACTGGCGGTTTGCTTAACCGTGGTTTCGCCGAAACCACGGACCGCGAGTGTCGGTCTTTTTCTTTCGCTTCTTAACAATTTGAGAAGTCGGAGGATCCGATGGCATAATGTACGCAAAATCTGAGCCGAAAAACTGTTCAGCAACTCCGACCGACGCCTAAGCGTTCATCGGTTGAAGGAAGCACAGGCTAAACAGGCTGCTACGTCGTGGTCTGGGCCTAAACAAGGTAAGCAGTAAGAGTGGAAATCTTTATGAGGTATTTGTTTCCCACAAGTTAAACAGTTATTCACTTTTTCTGATATCGGCTGAGGCAAGAAAGAGTCCCCAACGGGTACTTAGCTTTAGAAGTCTTCGAAGTAGTATTCGGTAATAGTAATCTCTGGATCTGACCGATCGGCACTTGCGAACAGCTTCTGCTTCGGGCGCCACGCGGCAAGAAAGACTGAGGAAAATGGCGTCGGCTGATGCCTTTATACCCGAAGACCAGCAGAGATGACGTCGGGTGAAGTGCGACACCAGCCGAGGCCAGACCCAGACTTTGGAATCCGGCCGACCGAAGGGCTGCCTGACGACAGGACAACCCATTTGTAAGGACTGCAGATGCATCCTTGAAGGACATCATGGACTGCAGCAGGGTGAACACTCGAACATCTACATTTACGGTAGGTACAAAACTGTACTATGTTCATCGTGTTACCCTGCTGCAGTCATCATACTTGGGTTGAATCCCAAAGCTAAGGATGAGAGGTGGAGTTAAACAGGGTTAGAAGAAGCTAGTAGGCCCTGCAAAACTGCAGTGGCAAAACCAGCTCTAGTCTTAGAATATAGAGGTAAGTGATAGTGTTTGGTGAAGGTGTGCACTGAACTCCAAGTTGCAGCTTCCAGAATATCCTTGATTGGCACTCCCCTGAGAAAGGCTGCTGATGTAGCTGTAGCCCTGGTCGAGTGGGACCTAGCAGGTACCGGTTTCCCACAATGTGTGTAGCAGAAAAGTATGCAATGCCCTATCCATTTAGAAATGGTCTGTTTTGAGATAGCTTTTCCTTGTGATCCTGTAGCATAGGCTACAAAGAGCTGGTCAGATTTTCTGAAAGCCTTAGTTTTATCCAAGTAGTAACGTAATTGCCTGTGAATGTCCAAAGAGTGCAGGAGTCTTTCTCCTTTGTTCTGGGGATTTAGGAAAAAAGGTGGGCGAATGAATGGTTTGGTTTAGGGCCACACTGCATACCACCTTTGGCATAAAGGAAGGGTTAAGTTTGTAGAGAGACTCTGTCTTGATGAAAAATGAGGAAAGGCTCCACTGCCATTACTGCCTGTAGCTATGAGACTCTTCTAGCTGAGGTTATTGCTAGTAGCAGGGCAGTTTTCCATGAAAGAAATTTTAAATCAGCTGAAAAAGCTGGTTCAATCTTGGCCTTTAGCCTGATTCCAGGCACAAAATCTTTTCCATTTGTCAGAATAGGTTTTCCTGGTGCTGGGCCTCCTGGCCTCCAGAATGACATCCATAACAGCTTTGGATAGAGGTGTTGGCTGGTTGTTTAGGTAATTTGCCATGCAGCCAGGTTTAAAGTCTTGAGCTGGCTGTGTAGAATCTGATTGTCTCGCTGGGTGAGCAGGTGAGGAATTTGTGGTAAAATCCATGGTGGGCCGTGGGCCATGTTCCTTAGAAATGGATACCAATGCTGACGCGGCCAGTCTGGTGCAATGAGCATCAGTTGTGGTCTCTCTAATCTGACTTTCAGCAGTACCTTTGCTGGAAGAGGCAGTGGAGGAAAGGCATACACTGTTAATGTTTTCCAACTGAATGAGAGGGCGTCCACTTTCCAAGCTTGTGGATAGAATGTCCTTGTGCAAAATTTTTGAAGTTGGTAGTTTTGAGGGCTTGCAAACAGATCTATGTCTGGGCGTCCCCATTTTTGAGCTATCATTGCAAATACTTGTGGATCTAGTTTCCACTCGTGTGGATCCATGATGTTTCTGCTTAGGTCGTCTGCCAATGTGTTTTTCTTTCCTGGCAGGGATTGTGCTTGTAATTGAACCTGGTAAAACAGTGCAGTGTTCCACAAGGTCATTGCTTGCCTGCACAGAGGGTAGGAATGAGTGCCCCTTTGCTTGTTTATGTACCACATTACTGTGGTATTGTCCGTCTTTATTGTTAGTTGTCCTGGGTGTAAGAGGTCCTTGAAAGCTGTTAGGGCATTCTGTACTGCTAGCATTTCTTTTTGATTGATATGCAGATGCCTCTGATCTGTAGTCCATTTGCCCTGAATGCACTGTCCTGCCATGTGTGCTCCCCAGGCATAGTCCGATGCATCTGTTGTCATAGTTTGCCTGGCTGTGGGTAAGGTGAAAGGCTGAACCTTGTTGAGGTGACATGCCTGTGCCCACCATAGAAACTCCTGTTGAAGGCAGGGAATGAGCGGTATTCATTGTTTCCAAGCTGTGGCTGTGCTGAGTCCATACGCTTTTCAGGTACCATTGTAATTTCCTCATATGCAGTTTTGCAAATGGTGTTAGTAGTATGCAAGATGCCATGAATCCCAAGGCCTACAGAATTTTTCTTGCAGTGAGTTGGGTCTTTGTTGCCATTATTTTGAAATATTGAGTCCGCTGTTGTTGCTTGTCTGGCGTGAGATAAGCCATCTGGGCCGTTGTATTCAAGCTGGCACCCAGGAATATTATGTTTTGTGAGGGCACTAGTTTTGATTTCTTTTCGTTTACTGTGTACCCTAGGCAACTTAGAAGGTGTTTGACAAATGCCAGATGCTTTAAAAGAATGTCCTTGCTTTCTGCTTGAATAAGGCAGTCGTCCAGGTATGGGTATATTTGAATTCCTCTTTGTCTGCAGAATGCAATTACTGGTGCCAGGCATTTTGTGAAGACCCTGGGCGCAGTAGATAAGCCAAAGGGCAGTGCAGAGAATTGATAATGCGTTGAACCTGCAATGAAGCGGAGGTATCTTCTGCAATTTTGTCTGATAGGGACATGCAGGTATGCCTCCTTGAGGTCCAACGTTACCAGCCAAGCATTCTTGCCCAGCATGGGAAGAAGCTGCTGTAGTGTTAGCATCTTGAATTTTGGTACTTGCAGATAGGTGTTCAGAATTGAAAGATCCAGAATGGGTCTCCATGCTTTGTCCTTTCTTGGGACTAGAAAGAGTCTTGAGTAAAATCCTTGTCCTTGCTCCTGTGTAGGTACCTGTTGAATGGCTCTCATGTCCATGAGAGCTGTAATTTGTTTTTGTGCCTCTGCCCATTGATTTGGTGGCTGGTTTGGCATTCCTTTTTTCCCCTGGTAAGGTATGAAAGTGGAATCTGTATCCTTGAGACACAATGTTTAGGACCCATTTGTCTTTTGTGATGATGTGCCAGTTGTCTGCAAAAAATGATAATTTTCCTCCCAAGGGAGCTGCCACAAGAGATTTGCTTGGTAGTTTGAGGACTCAGTCATTGTGTTTGTCGTCTGCTAGCTTGGAGCCTGTCTTCTCCTCCTTTCTGGGTAGCAGTACCCCACTGGCGAGGTTTGTAAGGGCCATGTGACTGACCTCTGCCCCTTGGGCGTCTGTATTTGCCTCTCTGTGATCTGTCAGAAGCTGGAAAGGACCAGTTTTTCATTGGCCAGTTTTTGCTAAAACGAGGGGGTTGTACCTGCAAAAAATCCTTGACCATCTGCATAGACTTTGCCTTATCCTCCATTTTCTTTAAAACCTCTTCTGCTTTGACACCAAATAATACATCCTGCTGTAAAGGTGCATCCAATAATTTTGCTTTAACATGATCAGGAAGGGTTTGTTCTTTTAACCAAGCATGTCTACATATGACAGAGCCAGTAACAGCTGCTCTACAGGAAGCTTCCAATGAATCAAATTCACATTGTAAAGTATGTTTGCCCACCTGTTCAGCTGCATGGAACAGATCCTGCATTTCCTTGAATTCAGAGTGTTCAATATGTGTGCTCATTATGTTTTAATTCAGACATTAGGAACTGCTGATATTTCAGCATGTGAAACTGACAATTTAATGCTCTCATAGCCAGAGTTGCTGAGGTGTATATTTTCTTTCCCCATCTATCTAGGGCTCTGGAATCCCTTTCAGAGGGCACAGGAGAAACGTTAGCTCCCTTAGGACCCTGGGAAATTGTTTCTGGGTCAGCCACAGGGCTTTTATAAAGGGATTTGTGTGAGTCAGGTACTCTGTAGTATCTGTCTGGTTTGGCTGGAGCAGGAGGTAGAGAGTCTGGATTTAGACTAGACTCCAAGTAAACATCATCCACAATATCTAAAACTGGAGGGATAGCAAGAGGTCTGTGCTGGGGTAGTAAAAGAAACTCTCGGAGCCTTTTCTTAGAATGAGAGTAGTCCTGGCCTTCCCAGTGGAAATGTTCCCTTATGGTATGTAAAGTTTCCCCAAAGGAGTAGTCTTCAGGGGGAGATGCTGAGGGAATAGAGTCTTCAGCATCAGAGTCTTCATAAGGTTGAAAAGTGTAATCCTGTTCCTCAGAAGAATCTGAGGAAATTGAAGTCTGGTCAGAGGAAGCATAATCCTCCTCTGGTCTTGGTCTTTTATCAGGAGGTGGACGGGAACCCCTAATTAGGGTAATCAAGTCTTCGGCCATCTTAAGCATCTGTTTCTTAAGCATGGGGCCTTGAACTGTAGACTGATGTACAGTCTTCTTTGGTTTTAAAGGAGTTTTAAGCTTAGCATAAGATTTAATGGCGAGTGTAGTCGGTCTGAAGACACCTTCTGCAACTGAAGGTGTTTTCACTGCACCGGGGGGTCTACTTCTGCTCTGGTGTCGGAAGGGCCCAATTAAGATGGCTGCGTCAGCCTAGTAGACTCCGCTTGAGAATCCGCAGCTGTTTGGGGTTCCAGTTCTGCGGTTGTCAGGGGCTGCGTAGGCGTCTCACTGAAAACTGGAGAACCAGCGACAGGCCCAGCAGAGGCCTCAGAGTCTGGCCTGTTCCTAGGCTGCCTGTCCTTATCCTTGCGTTTTTTATGCATGCCGGTCGTCGGCTGCTCCGACAGCATGATATAATTAAATTTCCTACCAAAGTAGTGTTGTGCGAAGTCAAAACGGCATTTGATAGTTCGTTTATTAAACCTAGCACAAAACCGACAACCTGAGATGTCGTGGTCTGGGCCTAGGCAAGGAATACAATAGGAATGGAAGTCCTTATGAGGTATTTGCTTCCCACAAGAAATGCAATTGTTAACTTTTTCTGACATCGGACTGAGGCTTCCCCAATGGGTACTTAGCTTTATTGAAGACTTCGGACTGAAATTCGAGTCGAAAATCTCAGGTGTCGGCTGACCGGCACTTGCGAACTGCTTCTGCTTCGGGCACCGCTCGGCAAGAAAGACTGAAGAAAAAGTACAGTTTTGTACCTACCATAAATGTAGATGTTCGAGGATTCCCTTGCTGCAGTCCTGACTATTGGGGTATAGTCCGCGTCCCAGTCGGCCCGAATACCAGAGTATAAGGCTGACGTCGGTCATGGCGCCTTAGACTGACGTCAGTACGTCAGGGTACTAATGCGCATGACCGACGTCAATTCCTCAGTCTTTTCTTGCCCCAGATGTCAGAAGACCCAAAAAGACAAGTCCCAAAAACAAGCTGCACCAAAAAACATGTACAATATATACAACAATATACACAAAAAATATAAGCATGTAAACTCACCTACACAACCACCCCGAAACACAGAGGGGAAGGAGGGTAAATTGACTGCAGCAAGGGAATCCTCGAACATCTACATTTATGGTAGGTACAAAACTGTACTATGTTCTTCGTCTTCCCTTGCTGCAGTCCTGACTATTGGGTAGAATCCCAAAGCAGAGGTAAGGGAGGCTGGCAAATTATAAAGTAGCAGGAGCTGACAACATGCCTTGTAAAACAGCTGTGGCAAAACCAGCCCTAGTCTTAGAGTATATAGGCAGGTGATAATGCCTAGAGAAAGTATGCACTGAACTCCAAGTAGCTGCTTCCAGAATATCCTTAGTTGCCACCCCTTAGAAATGCTGTTGAAGTGGCAGTAGCCCTAGTGGAATGAGGCCTAATCCCAGCTGGAACCTCTTTGCCATGATGGGAATAACAAAATGCAATGCAATAGCCAATCCACCTAGAAATAGTTTGTTTTGACACAGGCTTGCCCTGTGAACTCAAAGCAAAAGAAACAAGTAACTGCTGAGACTGCCTAAAATTCTTAGTCCTGCTCAAATAATAACGCAATTGCCTGTGTACATCTAAAGTGTGCAAAATCTTTTCCCCTTTATTTTGAGGATCTGCAAAAAACGTAGGCAAATGAATAGTTTGGTTTAAGGCCACACTAGAAACCACCTTAGGCATAAAGGAAGGATTAGTACGTAATGAAACCCTGTCCTTATGGAAAATCAAAAATGGCTCTACTGCCATAAGGGCCTGCAACTCAGACACCCTTCTTGCAGAAGTAATAGCCAACAGAAAAGCAGTCTTCCATGACAAATATTTCAATTCAGCAGTAGCTGCAGGCTCAAAAGGTTGTAGAGTAAGTTTTTCCAACACAAAATTGAGATCCCAAGCAGGAGTAGGAGCTCTACGTGGGGGTCTTATATTCTTTGCCCCTCTAAGAAACTGCTTGAACAAAGGATGCGAAAACAAAGGTGGGTCACAATCATAGTGAGCTGAAATTGCTGCAGCATGAATCTTTATGGAAGAGAAGGACAAACCTTTGTCCAATAATTCAGTAAGATATTGAAGAGCCACACTCAAATTAGGCTCTGAAATCTCCAAATTCTTTGCTGTACTCCAAAATAAAAATCTCTTCCATTTTTCATGCACACTCTCCTAGTACTAGGCCTTCTAGCTTCCATAATCACATTTAAAACTTGTTGAGGAAGCTGAGACCTGCTGTGCTTCAACACAGAATATGCCAAGCTGTGAGATGAAGAGATTGAAGCTTGACATTGAGCAGATGACCGTCCTTCTGAGATAACAGATGAGGAATCAGAGGTAAAGGCCATGGAGGCTTCTTTACAAGACTCCTTAGAAGTGGGTACCAGTGTTGCCGAGGCCAATCTGGAGCTATCAAAATCATCCTTGGCCTGTCTTGTCTGACCTTTAATAATACCTTTGGAAGAAGAGGCAGAGGTGGAAAGGCATAGACATGAAGGTTTTTCCAACTGAAAGACAGAGCATCCACTTTCCAAGCTGTGTGATGAAACCCCTTTGTGCAATACTTTGGCAGCTGGTGGTTTAGTGGAGAAGCGAACAGATCTATGTCTGGAGTTCCCCATGACACTGTCAAGTTCTGAAATACATGAAGATCCAGTTTCCACTCGTGGGGATCCATGAGTTGTCTGCTTAATACATCTGCTAGGGAGTTCTGTGCTCCTGGCAGAAACCTTGCCTGAAGAGTCAGTCGCAGGCTTAACGCAGTCTCCCATAAAATCATTGCTTGCCTGCATAGAGGATAAGAATGTGTTCCCCCTTGCTTGTTGATGTACCACATGACAGTTGTGTTGTCTGTTAGAATCAACACCTGCCCTGGAAGAAGTGACTCCTTGAAAGCCATCAATGCAAACTGGACTGCTAACATCTCCTTCATGTTGATATGTAGATGCTGTAGTCTGGCAGGCCACTTGTCTTGTATCCACTTTCCATTTAGATGAGCTCCCCAAGCAGTGTCCGAGGCATCTGTCGTTAAAATCTGACTCGCCTCTGGCCGGGTCACAGAGAGTCCCTTGTTTAGGTGACATTCCTGAGCCCACCACAAGAATTCCTTTTGAAGGCAAGGTATTATGTGAATGACAGTGTCGAAATCTTGGCAGTGCTGTGTCCATACATTTTGAGATACCATTGCAGCTTCCTCATATGCAGTTTGGCATTGGGAAGCACCAGAATACAAGATGCCATGAACCCTAATGCTTGAAGGACTGTCCTTGCAGTCAGCACGGACTGATGAGATAGTTGATGGAAGTAAAGTGACAGACTCTTTTGTTTGTCCGGGTTAAAAGGCCATCTGGGCTGCTGTATTCAGTCTCACACCCAGAAAGCACATGTCTTGAGAGGGTACTAGACTGGACTTTATTTCGCTCACAGAATACCCTAGGCATCTTAGCACTGCTATGACATATTCCAGATGCTGTAGAAGGTCTTCCTTTTCTTGAGCCAGAATCAGGCAGTCGTCCAAGTAAGGATAGATTTGAATGCCTTGAAGCCTGAAGTAAGCTATCACTGGAGCCAGAACCTTTGTGAATACTCTGGGCAGTAGATAAGCCAAAGGGCAATGCAGAGAACTGATAATGAAAATCTCCAGTTCGAAACCGCAGATACTTTCTGCAACTTAGCCTTATAGGCACATGAAGGTAAGCTTCCTTGAGATCCAAAGTTACCATCCAGTGATCCTTGCCCAGCAGAGGTAACAGTTGCTGTAATGTCAACATCTTGAACTTGGGAATGTCCAGATAAGTGTTGAGGATAGATAAATCCAAAATTGGTCTCCACGTGTTCCCCTTCTTTGGTACTAGGAACAGGCGAGAATAAAATCCAAGCCCCTTTCTGATACAGGGACTGGCTGAATGGCCCCTATCTGGAGTAACTGAGAAACTTGCTTGTGAGCTTCTTTTCTTTGTGGAGGAGGAACATCTGGCATGCCTTTGAAAGGGGGCATTGTGTGGAAATAAAATCTGTAACCGTGATGAATGATATCCAGCACCCATCTGTCTTGAGTGATTAAATCCCAATTTTCTTTGAAAAGAGACAATCTTCCTCCCAAAGGAGCTGCCAGACGAGAATCCACTGGCAGCTGAAAAGGCAGGTCATTGGTTCTGCTTACGAAAGGACTGACCCCTGCCCTCACCAGAAGTCTGAGCAGGTGAACTGTCTGATCTAGGCCTAAACGAACCTTGAGCCCTGCCCCTACCACGCCTAGACCTACCCCTAGACTGGGAACCATAAGCAGGATATGTCCACCCCTTAGCAGGCCAATTTCTACTAAACTTCGGAGGCTGCACCTGCAAAAAATCTTTAACAGTCTGCATAGACTTAGCTTTGTCCTCTATTTTCTTTAAAACTGCTTCCACAGGCGGTCCAAACAACACATCAGACTGTAAAGGAGCATCCAAAATCCTGGTCTTAACATGCTCAGCTAAATTCTGATCCTTCAACCAGGCATGTCTGCGAAGAACAGAACTAGTAGCAGCCACCCTCGAAGAGGCCTGAACAGCATCAAAACCACACTGCAAAGAATGCTTACCCACTTGTTCAGAGACATGAACCAAATCCAGCAATTCTTTACACTCAATACCTTCCGCCAAAGCATCCACCTTAGATTTCAATTGTGAAAGGAGATAATGCTGATATTTCAGCATATGAAACTGACAATTCAACGCCCTCATGGCTAGAGTGGAAGAAGTATATACTTTCTTACCCCACCTATCCAAAGCCCTTGCCTCTTTATCAGAGGGTACAGGATTTTTAACCACAGAAGTTTTAACACCTTTAGGCCCCTGAGAAACAGTTTCTGGGTCCGCCCTAGGACTCTTAAACAAATACTTATGAGCTTCGGGCACCCTATAATACCTATCCGGCTTAACAGGAGCAGGAGGCAAGGAGTCAGGGTTCAGGGAAGCCTCTGCAAAAACATCCTCCACCACATTCAAGACAGGAGGAATAGCTAAGGGCCTATGCTGGGGTAAAAACAAGAATTCCCTAAGCCTTTTCCTGGAATCAGAGTAATCCTGGCCTTCCCATTTAAAGTGCTCCCTCATGGAGTGAAGAGTCTCAGAAAATGAAAAATCCTCAGGAGGAGAAGCTGTAGGAGTGGAATCATCCACATCAGAATCAGAATAAGTAGGAAACTCTTGCAAGTCTTCCACAGAAGACTCTGAAGCCTGTGAACACTGTTCAAAACTATCAAACTCCTGTTCCACCCTAGGCCTCTTATCAGGCGGGGCATAGAACCTCTAATCAGAGTAATCAAATCTTCTGCCATTTTAAGCATATGTTTCTTAGGCACAGAGCCCGAAATGCTAGGAGAAGCCCCCACAGAAGCTGAACTTGGCCTACCTCTAAAAGAAGCTTTGGCAACAGAAGGAGAGGCCCTAACTACCTTGGGAAGAGAGGGAAGAACAGTTACCTGAGAAGCCCCTCAGCCTGGCCTACCTCCTGAGAGGGCACATCCTGTAACAGTAAAGTATCTGCCTGAGACTCCATAGAGACTCCTGGCAAAACCTCTGGCTCCCCTGAGCCTTCTAAAGAACCGACGTCCGGGACTGCCGGTTCCTCACCCCTAGGCTTCACTGTTTTGTCCTTGCGCTTCTTGGATGAAGCTGGCGTCGGAGCATCCGTCGGCATATTATAATTGCAACGCTTCCCAAACACTAACCTAGCACAATCAAGCCTCCTCTTAATAGTGCGCTTGTTAAATCTAGCACAAGAGCGGCAACCAACAACGTCGTGCTCAGGCCCTAAACAAGGTATACACAAAGTATGATAATCCCTATGCGGTATCTGCTTCCCACAAGAAATACAGTTATTCACTTTTTCTGACATCCGTTAAATACTGAGGCAAGAAAAACCAAAATGTTCTAACGGGTTACTTAGCCAACTCTGTTTCGGTCTGAAACTCCGGTTTCGGAAAATCTCAGAACGCCAACCTGCACTCGCAAAATTGCTTCTGCATCGGACCATGCGGCAAAAAAGACTGAGGAATTGACGTCGGTCATGCGCATTAGTACCCTGACGTACTGACGTCAGTCTAAGGCGCCATGACCGACGTCAGCCTTATACTCTGGTATTCGGGCCGACTGGGACGCGGACTATACCCCAATAGTCAGGACTGCAGCAAGGGAAGACGAAGAACATTGGTGTCGGATGCTCTTATATACCCCTGGCGCAATGACGTCAGGGAAGAAGCGACAGCAACCGACGCCGGACCAAGACTTTGGAATTCAGGCCGACTGCGGGACCGCCTGACGGTAGGATAACCCAACTGTGATGACTGCAGCAGGGTAACACGATGAACATCAGCTAGAAATATATTTGTTCATTCAAACCACTTTAATAAAAAAAAAAATACATCTTTAATAAATATACTAAAAGAAAAGATTCAAATCCAGTAATCACAACAGATAGATCCTTTGTTCAGGTTATACAGATTAGGAAAGTCCAGTTTTGTACCTATCATAAATGTAGATGTTCGAGTGTTCACACTGCTGTAGTCATTACATTTGGGTTATCCTGCCGTCAGGCGGTGCCGTAGTCGGCCAGAGTTCCAAAGTCTTGGTCCGGCGTCAATTACTGTCACTTCTTCCCTGACGTCAGTGCGCCAGGGGTATATAAGATGCATCCGACGCCATTTTCTTCAGTTTTTCTTGCCCCAGATGTCAGGTGCCCCCAAGTAGGTAGGCAATACATATTGCTAGTAAAAAATATACATGGAAAATAAAAACAATACCTTCAGTTACAAGCAAATACACCACAAAGGTTGTATAGGATAGAAAGGTATAGATAAGTCCAGCTAGTTCAGAGGGGATGGAGGGAGGGTAACCTGGACTGCAGTAGTGTGAACACTCGAACATCTACATTTATGGTAGGTACAAAACTGTACTATGTTCATCGTGTTACACTGCTGCAGTCATTACACTTGGGTAGAATCCCAAAGATAAGGTTCGGTGGCTGGTCTATAAAGAGTTAGGATTGGCTATGAGGCCCTGCAGAACTGCAGTGGCAAATCCTGCTCTGGATTTAGAGTAAAGAGGCAAGTGGTAATCCTTGGTAAAGGTGTGCACTGAAATCCAAGTTGCAGCTTCCAAAATTTCCTTGGTAGGTACTCCTCTGAGAAAGGCTGTTGAAGTAGCTGTTGCCCTGGTGGAATGTGGCCGGATGTTATTAGGGACTGATTTTCCATGCTGTGTGTAGCAGTAATGAATACAGTGTCCTATCCATTTGGATATAGTCTGCTTTGAGATAGCCTTGCCCTGTGATCCTGCAGCATATGCTACAAACAGTTGCTCAGTTTTCCTTTTGTTTTGTCTAAGTAGAAGCGTAGCTGCCTGTGCATGTCCAAAGAGTGCAGAAGTTTCTCCCCTTTATTCTGGGGGTTTGGATAAAAAGTTGGCAAATGGATGGTTTGGTTAAGAGCCACACTAGATACCACCGTTGGCATAAAGGTAGGGTTTGTCCTTAAAGAAACACTGCCCTGATGAAAAATTTTAAAAGGTTCCACTGCCATTAATGCTTGTAGCTCTGAGACTCTTTGTGCTGAAGTTACTGCCAGGAGCAGAGCTGTTTTCCATGATAAAAATTTTAGATCGGCTGTATTGGCTGGCTCAAAAGGTGGCAGGGTCAGTTTTTCCAAAACGAAATTGAGGTCCCAAGTTGGTGTTAGTGCTCTCCGGGGCGGTCTTATGTTTTCAGCCCCTCCGAGGTACTGCTTTAGCAAGAGATGAGAGAATAAAGGAGGATCCGTGTTGTAATGTGCTGAAATGGCAGAGGCGTAGATCTTAATTGATGAGAAGGATAGGCCTTTGTCCAGCATCTCAGTTAAATATTGAAAAATCTGAGGAATGTTTGGGGCAAGAGGTTCAAGGCTTTGAGCCTGGTTCCAGGCGCAGAATCTGTTCCATTTTTCTGAGTAAGCTTTCCTGGTGCTAGGCCTCCTGGCCTCCAAAATGACATCCATAACAGCTTTAGAGAGAGGTGTTGCCTGTTTGACTAATGAATCTGCCATGCAGTCAGGTTTAGGGTTTTGAGCTGACCGTGCAGGATCTGATTGTTTTGTTAAGTCAGAAGGTGTGGAATTTCAGGCAAAATCCATGGTGGTCCTTGAGCCAAGTTCTTTAAGATTGGGTACCAGTGCTGGCGTGGCCCAATCAGGATCATCTGTGTTTTTTCTTGTTTGGCTTTTAGGAGTACCTTTGAGAGGAGAGGCAGTGGTGGGAAGGCATAAACTTTTAGACTCTTCCAGCTGAACGAGAGAGCATCCACTTTCCATGCTTGTGTGTGATAAGTCCTTGTGCAGAATTTTTGTAGTTGGCAATTCAGTGGGGAGGCAAAAAGATCTATGTCTGGGCATCCCCATTTTTGCGTTACCATGCTGAAGATTTGTGGATTCAATTTCCATTCGTGAGTGTCCATGATATTTCTGCTGAGATAATCTGCCAGAGTATTTTTCTTTCCTGCCAGGAATTGTGCTTGCAGATGAACTTGATGCGTTAGAGCTGTGTTCCACAAGGTCATGGCCTGCACAGGGGATAGGAATGAGTGCTCCCTTGCTTGTTTATGTACCACATCACTGTGGTGTTGTCTGTCTTTAATAATAATTGTCCTGGATGCAGAAGGTCCTTGAAAGCTGTTAGGGCATTCTGAACAGCCAACATCTCTTTTTGATTAATGTGAAGATGCATCTGGTCTGTGGTCCACTGGCCCTGAATGCATTTTCCTGCCATGTGTGCTCCCCCAGGCGTAATCCAAAGCATCTGTTGTTAGAGTCTGCCTGGCTGTGGGTAGGGTAAAAGGCTGACCCTTGTTTAGGTGACATGCCTGTACCCACCATTGAAACTCCTGTTGTAGGCAGGAATCATTGGTATTACTGCTTCTAAACTGTGAGTGTTGAGTCCAAACACTTTTTAGGTACCACTGTAATTTCCTCATATGCAGTCTGGCATATGGTATTAGTAGTATGCAGGATGCCATGAGTCCCAGGGCTTGCAGAATTTTTCTTGCAGGGAGATAGGACTTTTTTGCCAGTAATTGAAAATATTGAGCGAGTTGAACTTGTTTGTCCGGCGTGGGATAAGCCATCTGGGCCATTGTATTTAAGCTGGCACCCAGGAATATAATCTGTCGTGAGGGCACTAGTTTTGACTTCTTTTCGTTTACTGTGTACCCTACAGAAATTAGCAACCTTTTTACAAACGCCAGATGCTGTAGAAGAATGTCCTTTGTCTGTGCTTGAATGAGGCAGTCATCCAGGTATGGATATATTAATTCTTTTTTGTCTGCAAAAATGCAATTACTGGTCCCAGGCACTTTGTAAAGACCCTGGACGCAGTAGATAAGCCAAAGGGCAGTGTAGAGAATTGGTAGTGCATTGAACCAGCTTTGAATCTGAGGTATCTTCTGCAATTTTGTCCGACAGGGACATGCAGGTATGCCTCCGAGGTCCAGAGTAACAAGCCAAGCCTTCTTGCCCAGCATGGGTAGAAGCTGCTGTAATGTCAACATTTTGAATTTCGGAATATCCAGGTAAGTATTTAGAATTGAAAAGTCTAGTATGGGCCTCCAGACCTCGTCCTTTCTGGGGACCAGGAAGAGTCTTGAGTAAAATCCTTGTCCTTGTTCCTGTTGTGGTACTTTTTGAATAGCTCTCATGTCCATGAGGGCTGAAATTTGTTTTTGTGCGTCTGCCCATTGATTTTGTGGCAGGTCTGGCATTCCTTTTAGCCTTGGTAAAGTATGAAAGTGGAACCTGTAACTTTGAGACACAATATTCAGAACCCATTTGTCTTGGGTGATTGATTGCCAGTTTTGAGAAAAAAGTTATAGTTTTTCCCCTAAGGGGGCTGCCAAAAGGGAAGTGCTTGGCGTATGGAGGGGGAAGTCATTGGGACGGTTTCCTGTAAGGTTGAGACTTGGCCTCACCTCCTTTTGGGGTTGAGGTGCTCCACTGTCGTTGTCTGTTAGAGCCTTGGGGTTGAGATCTGCCTCTTGGGCGTCTGTATCTGCCTCTCTGTGGCCTGTCTTGACACTGGAAAGGACCAATTCTTTGTTGGCCAATTTCTGCTAAATCGAGGTGGCTGCACCTGTAAGAAATCCTTGACTGTTTGCATAGATTTAGCTTTATCCTCCATTTTCTTTAACACCTCTTCTGCCTTAACACCAAACAAGGTATCATGCTGTAAAGGAGCATCCAATAATTTTGCCTTAACATGATCAGGTAAACTCTGTTCTTTCAACCAAGCATGTCTTC
Source organism: Protopterus annectens (assembly GCF_019279795.1). Classification (NCBI taxonomy): domain Eukaryota; kingdom Metazoa; phylum Chordata; order Ceratodontiformes; family Protopteridae; genus Protopterus; species Protopterus annectens. Next base: position 604,130,779 of record NC_056748.1, read on the forward strand.
GAATCACAGAACCTGTAACTGCGGCTCTACAAGAGGCCTCTAAAGAATCAAAACAACATTGCAGAGTATGTTTTCCCACCTGTTCAACTGCATGCAATAAATCCTTCATTTCTTTACAGTCAGGAGCTTCTGAGCTTGCAAGCATTTTCTGTTTTAACTGAGCCATTAAATATTGTTGGTACTTAAGCATGTGAAACTGGCAATTTAAAGCCCTTACTGCTAAAGCTGCAGAAGTGTAAACTTTCTTCCCCATCTATTAAAGCTCTGGAATTTCTGTCGGAGGGTACTGGATTTTTTGCAATGGAAGCCTTAACCCCTTTTGGACCCTGGGAAATAGTTTCTGGATCAGCAGAAGGGCTTTTTTAAAGAAACTTGTGAGAATCAGGGACTCTATAATACCTATCTGGCTTAGTTGGTGCAGGGGGCAAAGAATCAGGAGATGAGCTGGATTCAGAGAACACATCATCCACAATATCTAGCACAGGCGGTATAGCCAGGGGCCTGTGCTGAGGCAATAAAAGGAAATCCCTGAGCCTTTTCTTGGATTCTGAATAATCCCGACTTTCCCCAAAGGAAATGCTTCCTCATGGTATGTAAAGTTTCCCCAAAAGAATAATCCTCAGGATGAGAGGCTGAAGGGATAGATTCTTCAGCATCAGAGTCCTCATAGGGGGGTAGGGAGTATCCCTGGTCTGAAGAGAAATCGGAGGAAATGGAAACCTGATCAGAGGAATCAGTCTGTATCCTGCCTCGGCCTTTTCTCAGGAGGGGGATGGGAACCCCTGATTAGAGTAATGAGGTCTTCGGCCATTTTAAGCATCTGTTTCTTAGGCATGGAGGACTGTCCAGGAGAATGCTGTACTTGCTTTTTTGTCTTTAACGGTACCTTTGTCTTGGCTGTTGCTTTAATGGTAAGTTGTGAAGGTCTGAAAACACCCTCGGAAGCCGATGCTTGCTCAGTGGCTCCGGACCCATCTGAGGGATTAGTTTCCGTAGGACCAATACCTTGAGTTTCCAGAGGCCTAGTTGTCTCCACGTGGGAGTCGGAGGCGGCCTGTGGCTCTGAGGTAGCGGGTGTCAGGGGCTGCGAAAGCGGCTCACTGAGAACCGGCAAACCAGCGACTGGCCTAGAAGAGGTTTCATCGTCGGTTTTGGACCTCGGATGCCTGTCTTTATCCTTGTCTTTGCGTTTTTTCGGAATTGCGGTCGTCGGTTGATCCAACGGCATAATATAATTGAACCTTCAACCAAAGTAGTGTAAAGCAAAATCAAAACGTCTTTTTATAGTGCGTTTGTTAAATCTAGCACAAAACCGACAACTAGTGATGTCGTGATCAGGGCCTAGGCATGGAATACAGTAAGAGTGGAAGTCCTTATGAGGTATTTGCTTCCCACATGAAATGCAATTATTAACTTTTTCTGACATCGGTCTGAGGCAAGAAAAAAGTTTCCTCAAGGGGGTACTTAGCTTTATTGAAGACTTCGGATCGGAAATTCGACTTCGAAAATCTCAGGAATCAGCCGACCGGCACTTGCAAACTGCTTCTGCTTTGGGCACCGCGCGGCAAGAAAGATTGAAGAAAATGGCGTCAGATGCATCTTATATACCCCTGGCGCACTGACTTCAGGGAAGAAGCGACAGCAACCGATGCCGGACTTTGGAACTCTGGCCGACTACGGGACCGCCTGACGGCAGGATAACCCAAGTATAATGACTGCAGCAGTGTAACACGATGAACATGTTTTCTACTATGAAGACGAAAGCACTTATCCATACAACGTGAACAAAGAATCCAACTGTTGTGATTACTGGATGTGGAGGTAGAGGATTGAGCCAATTAGTTTCAAGAAGTCAGATGTGTGATCACTTTTGCTGTGTGGCAGCGTCAGTAGTCGTTTAAGCAGCAACACTTTCAATCCTGGCTACTTAAATTATTTGCTTGCTATATGTATGTGTCTGTTCTCAAGTGTTTTAGAAACTGTAGTAAGCCAGGTAGAATGGGCGTGCCTTTGCTGAAGGTTGGGCATCAAGCTAGCACCTCGGCACCCATTAAAAATCTCCTGCCAATCATTAGCGGACCAGAATTCTGCTATGGCGACCCCTAACCGGGAAAAGCCGAAAGAAGAAGTAAGGAGCTAACTAGTATCAACACTCTTTGTGGGGAGAACTGGGCAGTTGTAATGTCCCAGTTGTAGCATACATACGATCTCTGTAGCAGTTATAGGTAAGGCAGAATATAGAATCTAATTAGTATGAAACATTTTTCAGTGTCATATGCAAAGGATCTTTCCCAGAAAATAGAGAAGGCTACTATAAGAGATACAGGTAGCATCATGTGACTCAGGGAAAGCTACATAATAAAGAAAGTACAGTTTTGTACCTACCATAAATGTAGATGCTCAAGTGCTCATACAGCTGCAGTCATAACAGATGGGTTATCCTGCCATCAAGGTGGGTCCTCGGTCGGCCGAATTCCAAAGTCTAGGTCCGGCGTCGGTTGTCATCGCTTCTTCCCTGACGTCAGCTCAGCAGGGGTATAAAAGAGGCAGCCGACGCCATTTTCTTCAGTTTTTCTTGCCCCAGATGTCAGGTGTCCCCAGAAGGAAGGAAGGCAAACATAATATTATGCAAAGATGCAATGTTGATAAATCAAAAACAGTAGTTGCAAGCAAATACACCATAAAAGAATACCCCAAAAAGGTTATATGAAAAGTGTTTGTCATAAGGCCTGTCCTAAGAGGGGATGGAGGGAGGGAAAGAGGGAAACCTGGACTGCAGCTGTATGAGCACTCGAACATCTACATTTATGGTAGGTACAAAACTGTACTATGTTCATCGTGCATACAGCTGCAGTCATAACAGATGGGTAGAATCCCAAAGCTAAGTACGGGTGGTAGGCACCAAGTGGAACTAGGAGGGGCTAGGATGCCCTGCAGGACTGCTGTGGCAAAGCCCGCTCTAGATTTTGAGTATAGTGGGAGGTGATAGTGCTTGGAGAAAGTGTGCACTGAACTCCAGGTGGCTGCTTCCAAAATGTCCTTGGTAGGGACCCCCCTGAGGAAGGCTGCAGAGGTAGCTGTGGCTCTGGTGGAGTGGGATCTGATGCATGCAGGCACAGTTTTTCCATGAAATGAGTAACAAAAGCGTATGCAGTGGGCTATCCATTTTGAAATTGTCTGTTTGGAAATAACCTTTCCCTGAGCACCTACAGCATAGGACACAAAGAGTTGCTCAGATTTCCTGAATGGCTTTGTTCTGTCCAAGTAGTAACGAAGTTGTCTGTGAATGTCCAAGGAATGTAGTAGTCTTTCCCCTTTGTTTTGTGGATTAGGATAAAAGGTAGGTAAGTGGATAGTCTGATTCAAAGCTACACTGGATACTACCCTTGGCATAAAGGTAGGATTGGTTCATAAGGAGACTCTGTCCTGATGGAAAATGATGAATGGTTGCACAGCCATGAGGGCCTGTAGCTCCGAAACCCTGCGTGCTGAGGTGATAGCCAGAAGAAAGCCCGTTTTTCATGACAAGTACTGTAACTCTGTTGAAGAAGCTGGCTCGAAGGGAGGAAGGGTCAGCTTTTCCAATACGTAGTTGAGGTCCCAAGCAGGGACTGGTGGTTTCCTTAGGGGTTTTATATTCTTTGCCCCTCTGAGGAACTGCCTTAAGAGAGGGTGAGAGAATAAAGGAGGATCTGTGTTGTATTGTGCAGAAATGGCTGAAGCGTGGATCTTGATGGAGGAGAAGGAAAGTCCATTCTTTAACATTTCAGCTAGGTACTGTAAAATTTGAGGTATATTTATTACCCAAGGATTCTGCCCCTTTTCTTGATTCCAGGCACAAAATCGTTTCCATTTGACGGAGTAGGCCCTTCTAGTAGAAGGTCTTCTGGCCTCCAAGATGACATTCTGCACCTCCTTGGAGAGGAGAAACTGTTGGGAAATCAAGGAATTCTCCATGTAGCTAGATTTACAGTTTTGAGATGGCTGTGAAGGGTTTTGTAGTTGTGCTGGGACAACAGAAGAGGTACAAGAGGTAGGATCCATGGTGGGGAATGTGTCAGGCTCTTCAGGAGCGGATACCAGTGTTGTCTTGGCCAGTCTGGAGCGATGAGAATCATTTTCGGCCTCTCTGCTCTGGCTTTTAATAGAACTTTGGGCAGCAGAGGAAGAGGCGGGAAGGCATAGACTGCCAATGTTGCCCAATTGAAGGAAAGTGTGTCCACTTTCCAGGCCTGTGGATGATAGGTCCTTGAACAAAATTTTTTCAACTGACAATTTCTGTGGGTAGCAAAGAGATCTATGTCTGGCTGTCCCCATGCCCGAGTTATCTTTGTGAAAATTTGAGGATGCAACTTCCATTCGTGTGGATCTGTCAAATTTCTGCTTAGGTTGTCTGCCAGTGTGTTTTCCTTCCCTGGCAGGAATTGTGCCTGTAGTTGAATTTGCAATTCCAGTGCTGTGTTCCATAGGGTCATGGCTTGCCTGCACAGGGGATATGAATGAGTTCCGGCCTGTTTGTTTATGTACCACATCACTGTGGTGTTGTCTGTCCTTATCAATAGCTGGCCTGGATGCAGTAGGTCTTTGAAGGTCATAATAGCCTTTTACGGCTAGCATTTCCTTTGGTTGATGTGAAGGTGCTTCTCTTCGGGTCCATTTTCCTGAATGCACCGATCTGTCATGTGTGCTCCCCAGGCGTAGTCTGAGGCGTCTGTTGTGATGATTTGAGTTGCCTGAGGTACACAGAAAGGAAGATCTGTGTTTCTTTGGCAAGCTTGAGTCCACCACAAAAATTCCTTTTGAAGGCATGGAATGAGTGGGATAATTGCTTCCAAGCTGTGGCTGTGTTGAGACCATAAGTTTTTCAGGTACCATTGAAGTTTCCTCATATGCAGCTTTGCACATGGGATTAGTAGGATGCAAGATGCCATGAATCCCAGAGCCTGCAGGATTTTCCATGCAGTTAGCCTGGTGTAAGTTGTCATTTTTCTGAAGTATTGAGACAGTTTCCCTTGCTTGTCTGGCGTGAGGTAGGCCATCTGGGTAGTTGTATCCAAGCTGGCACCCAGGAAAATTATTTGTTGAGAGGGTATTAGTTTTGATTTCTTTTTGTTGACTGTGTATCCCAGGAAGTTCAACAGTTTTATTACAAACGCCAGGTGCTGCAGTAGTATGTCCTTGCTGTCCGCTTGGTCAGGCAGTCATCCAGATATGGGTAGATTTGTATCCCTTGTAGTCTGCAGAAGGAGATTACTGATGCCTGGCATTTCGTAAACACTCTGGGCGCAGTAGATAAGCCAAAGGACAATGCAACAGAAAGTGCAGTTTTGTACCTACCATAAATGTAGATGTCCGATAGGAATGCATCTGCAGTCCTTACAAATGGGTTGTCCTGTCGTCAGGCAGCCCTTCGGTCGGCCGGATTCCAAAGTCTGGGTCTGGCCTCGGCTGGTGTCGCACCTCACCCGACGTCATAGCTGCAGTTATTCGGGTATAAAGGCATCAGCCGACGCCATTTTCCTCAGTGGTTCTTGCCACAGATGCCAGGTGCCCTCTTGGAAGGCAAAATTTGGATAAATGCCAATGATTCCAAATAGTAGAGAGCAAACACAAAAAATAAGCATGTATGTACATATATACAAACAAATACACCATAATAGATCCCCCCCAAGCTAGCTGAAGGCTGGCAAATACCCTAGGAGTACCTCAGAGGGGAAGGTGGGTGGGTAATCCTGACTGCAGATGCATTCCTATCGGACATCTACATTTATGGTAGGTACAAAACTATGGTAGGTACAAAACTGTACTATGTCCTTCAAGGATGCATCTGCAGTCCTTACAAATGGGTAGAATACCATAGCTAAACAAGGGGAGGAGGAAAGAGTAGTGATTATGGTGTAGCTAGGATCCCTTGCAAAACAGCAGTGGCAAAACCTGCTCGGGATCTAGAGTATAAAGGTAAATTGTAATGCTTGGCAAATGTATGCACAGAGGTCCAAGTAGCAGCCTCTATAATGTCCTTGGTAGCCACTCCTCGTAAGAAAGCTGTGGTAGTGGCTGTAGCCCTCGTGGAGTGAGGTCTGATGTTCTCTGGAGTTTTCTTTCCATGGTAGGAGTAACAAAATCTAATGCAATTTCCTATCCATTTGGAGATTGTCCGTTTTGAAATGGGTTTTCCTTCCTTTCCTGTGGCATATGCTACCAGAAGCTGGTCAGTTTTTCTATTGGACTTAGTCCTGTCCAGGTAGTAGCGTAACTGCCTGTGTACATCCAAGGTATGCAAAAGTCTTTTCCCCTGTTCTGTGGGTTTGGGAAGAATGTAGGTAGGTGGATAGCCTGATTTAATGACACTCTGGATACCACCTTAGGCATAAATGTAGGATTTGTTCTCATGGACACTCTATCTTGATGGAAGATCAGGAAGGGTTGTACTGCCATTAATGCCTGTAGTTCAGAGACCCTTCTTGCTGAAGTTATTGCCAGCAGGAAAGCAGTCTTCCAGGATAAGTATTGTAATTCTGCTGTTGCTGCTGGTTCGAAAGGAGGAAGTGTCAATTTTTCTAGCACAAAGTTCAAGTCCCATGCTGGCAATGGTGGTTTCCTGGGAGGTTTTACATTTTTAATTCCTCTCAGAAACTGTCTGAGCAGGGATGAGAGAAGACAGGAGGATCCAAGCTATATTGTGCTGAAATAGCTGATGCATGTATCTTGATGGAAGAATAGGACAGGCCTGTGGAAGAGCTCTGCCAAGTACTCCAGGATGTTGGCCATGTTTACCAGAGTCACATCTTCCCTTTGCAGTACTCCAAATGAGATATCTTTTCCATTTTGCTGCATATTTCTTTCTTGTTGAAGGTCTGCGCGCCTCCAGGATTATGTCTTTAACCCTTTGGGATAAGTTTGGGTTAATTGCTGTTATGTAATGTTCCAGGCAGTTAGCTGCAGAGTTTTCAGGTTTGGATGCAGGATGTTGTAGTTGTTCTGTGTTAACAGTAATGGGATCAGGGGTAGTGTCCATATTTGTTCCCGAGACATGCTCCTCAGCAATGGGTACCAATGTTGTCTTGGCCAGTCTGGAGCTATCAGAATGATCCTTGGACGGTCCTCTTTGGTCTTCAGAAGCACCTTGTGCATCAAAGGAAGTGGTGGAAATGCGTATGCTGTCAGGTTTTTCCAAATGAAAGATAGGGAGTCCACCTTCCAAGCAAGTGGGTGGTACGCCCTTGTGCAGAATTTCTTTAGCTGGTGATTGAATAGGGATGCAAACAAGTCTATTTGTGGTAATCCCCATTCCCTTGTGATGGCTTTGAAGATGTCCGGATGAAGCATCCATTCGTGGGCATCTGTGGTTGTTCTGCTTAATATGTCTGCTAGAATGTTTTCTTTTCCCGGTACAAAAATTGCTTGTAACTGAATGTTGTAGCTCAGGGCCACATCCCATAGGTCCAGTGCCAGCCGGCATAGAGGGTATGAATGGGTGCCCCCCTGTTTGTTGATGTACCACATAACTGTGGTGTTGTCTGTCCTTATCCTCAACTGACCTTCTTGGAGAAATGGTCTGAATGACTGGATTGCCAATTTTACTGCCAGCATTTCCTTTAGATTTATGTGTAGGCGCAGCTGGTCTTGAGTCCATAAGCCTTGTATGCACTTGCCCTGCATGTGTGCTCCCCAACCGAGGTCTGAGGCATCTGTCGTGATGGTTTGGCTTGGTTGGCTGTTGCAGAAGGGCAATCCTGCATTTGATTGGCAGGCCTGAGCCCACCATAGGAACTCTTGTTTCAGGCATGGAATTATTGGGATTTTGGTTTCTAGGCTGTGCTTGTGTTGGGACCACAAATTCCTTAGGTACCACTGTAGCTTTCTCATATGCAGTCTGGCATGAGGGACCAGAATTATGCAGGATGCCATGAAGCCTAGAGCTTGCAGTACTTTTCTTGCAGTTAGGTGGTTCTGCTTTGTCAATGCCAAGAAGTAGAGAGGAAGTTGCTCTTTCTTTTCTGCAGTTAGGAATGCCATTTGTTTTGATGTGTCCAGCTCTGCACCCAGAAAGGTCATTCTTTGGGATGGATATTGACTGTATATCCCAAGGCTTGCAGCAGGTAAATGACTCTTTGTAAGTCTTCTGCTAGCTTGCTTTTGTTGTCCGCTTGTATCAGGCAGTCGTCCAGGTAGGGATAAATTTGGATTCCCTGAAGTCTGCAATGAGCAATTACTGATGCCAGGCATTTCGTGAACACTCTGGGCGCAGTAGATAAGCCAAAGGGCAATGCTGAAAATTGATAATGCTCTGATCCTGCAAGAAATCTGAGGTATCTTCTGCAAAGTGGTCTTATGGGGACGTGCAGGTATGCCTCCTTGAGATCTAGAGTTACCAGCCAAGACTCCTTGCCCAGCATGGGAAGAAGCTGCTGTAGGGTCAGCATTTTGAATTTTGGAACAATAAGGAATGTGTTTAAAGCGGACAGGTCTAGAATGGGTCTCCATTTGTTTTCTTTTCTTGGTACCAGGAAGAGTCTGGAGTAAAATCCCTTTCCTTGCTCCATAGGTGGTACCCTTTCCACAGCTCTCATTCTTAATAGCTGGGATATTTGTTTGAGAGCTTCTGTCCTTTGAGTAGGAGGTAGGTTTGGCATTCCTCTTCCCTGGTAGAGTATGGAAATGAAACCTGTAACCTTGGTCTATAGTTTGCAAAATCCATTTTTCCCTTGTGATGCAGTGCCAGTTTTTTGAGAATAAGGTTAGTTTTCCGCCTAAGGGTGCTTCTAGTTGTTCCCTGGTAGGCGGTGCCACTGTCAAGTCACTGTGATTGAGTTGTTGTAGTGGTGGTGGCTGCGTCTGTGCCTCGCTGGTTGTTACCTTGCCATTGGCGTCCCCTGTAGGCACCCCTGGATTGGTTTCTGCCTCTTGAACGCCTATTCCTGCCTCTCTGAGCCTTAGAGGAGTCCGGAAAGGACCAGTTCTTGGATGGCCAGTTCCTGCTAAACCTTGGAGGATGAACCTGTAAGAAATCTTTCACCGTTTGTACAGATTTCGCCTTTTCTTCCATCTTTTTTAGCACCTGCTGAGCAGGGGAACCAAATAAATTGACCTTGTCCATGGGTGCATCCAAAAGCTTTGATTTGACATGGTCTGGTAATGCCTGTTCTTTCAACCATGCATGTCTCCTGATAACTGTGCCAGTCATGGCTGATCTAAAGGAAGCTTCCAGTGCATCACAGCCACATTTTAAAGAATGGTTACTAACCTGCTGTATGTTATGTACCATTTCCTGAACATATTTCTTATCTAAAGATTCTTCAGAGGAAAGCTTTTTAGTTAACTGGTCAAGCATAAACTCTTGATATTGAATCATATGAAATTGGCAGTTCAAAGCCCTAGCTGACAAGGTAGCAGAAGTGTAAACTTTTTTACCCCATCTCTCTAAGGACCTGGATTCCCTTTCAGAGGGGAGGGGGTTTTTAGCAGAAGTAGCAGCTACAGCTTTAGGGCCCTGGGCGATGGTCTCTTGATCTGCAAAAGGAGCCTTGTATAAATGGTGATGAGTGTCCGGGACCCTGTAGAACCTATCGGGCTTAGCAGGAGCCGGAGGTAAAGAATCAGGAGCAGTGCAAGCATCATTAAATGCATCATCTACAACAGAAAGAACTGGAGGTATAGCTAAAGGCCTATGTTGTGGCAAATGTAGAAAGGTTCTAAGCCTTTTTCTGGAGTCTGAGAAATCTTGGCCCTGCCACTGAAATTGTTCCCTCATAGCATGCAAGGTTTCCCCAAAGGAAAATTCCTCAGGTGGAGAGGCTGAAGGAATGGACTCTTCAGCATCAGAGTCTTCGTAAGGAGAATAAGAAGCCTCAGGAAGGTCTGTATGTTCTGATTCATCAAAGGAACCGTCAGTGGATACTGGTTCAGGGGGCTCTGCTCTAGGCCTCTTTTCTGGAGGAGGGAGAGAGGACCTGTCTGGATGAGGCTGGGATACACGAATTAAAGAAATTAAATCCTCAGCCAAAGATAGCATATGAGAGCTAGTGCTGGGCCTGTGTGAGGGGGGTTTGGCAGGCACAGATTTTGAAGCTTTGGCTGCTTTAGCCCTGGCAAAGGCCTTAATAGACATGGCTGCAGGAGGCCTAGCAGCTCCACATGCAGGGGTTGAAACATCCAGGGGAATTGTGTCTGATAATTCCTGAGAAACCGCAACAGAAGGTTGGATTTCAGAAGCAGATTCTGCTAGGTTAGAGGAGGCCTCGGTAGAAGGCATGGTTTCGGCTGGAGAAAGAACCGCGTGCTCGGTTTCGGCCGAAACCGAGACACTCACGGTTTGCTTAATCACGGTTTCGGCCGAGACCGTGGACCGCGAGTGTCGGTCCTTTTCTTTTTTTTGAAATTTGAGTCGGAGGATCCGACGGCATAATGTAGGCAAAATCTAAGCCGAAAATTTGTTCAGCAAACTCCGACCGACGACTAAGCGTCCGTCGGTTAAAAGAAGCAGGCTAGACAAGCTGCTACGCCGTGGTCTGGGCCTAAGCAATGTATACAGTAGGAGTGGAAATCTTTATGAGGTATTTGTTTCACAAGATAAACAGTTATTCACTTTCTCTGACATCGGCTGAGGCAAGAAAGAGTCCCCAACGGGTACTTAGCTTTTAGAAGTCTTCAAGTAGTATTCGTAGTAGTAATCTCTGGATCTGACCGACCGGCACTTGCAAACAGCTTCTGCTTGGGCCACGGCAAGAAAGACTGAGGAAAATGGCGTCGGCTGATGCCTTTATACCCGAATAACTGCAGCTATGACGTCGGGTGAGGTGTGACACCAGCCGAGGCCAGACCCAGACGTTGGAATCCGGCCGACCGAAGGGCTGCCTGACGACAGGACAACCCATTTGTAAGGACTGCAGATGCATCCTTGAAGGACATTTGGTAATGGGTTGAACCTGCAAGAAATCTGAGGTATCTTCTGCAATCTTGTCTGATAGGGACATGCAGGTATGCCTCCTTGAGGTCCAGTGTTACCAGCCAAGACTCCTTGCCCAACATGGGAAGAAGCTGCTGTAATGTGAGCATCTTGAATTTTGGCACCTGTAGATACGTGTTTAGGATGGATAGGTCTAAGATAGGTCTCCAATCTTTGTCTTTCCTTGGTACCAGGAATAGTCTGGAATAAAACCCTTGACCTTGTTCTTTTGCAAGTACCTCTTGAATTGCTTTCATGTCCATGAGACCTGAAACTTGTTTTTGTGCCTCTGCCCTTTGATTTTGTGGCAGGTTTGGCATGCCTCTCATTTTTGAAGGGTGTGAAAGTGGAACCTGTAGCCTCTGTCTATAATGTCCAGAATCCATTTGTCTTTTGTAACAATATGCCAATTTTTTGAGAATAATGTCAGTTTTCCACCCAAAGGTGCTGCCATTAAAGCTTTGCTTGGCAGGCGTAGGGGGAAGTCATTGTGTCCGTTTTCTAAAAGACTGTGATCTATCTTCTCCACCTCTTGGGTTTGGTGCTTGCCACTGTCTGGCTCTGAAAGATCCTTGAGGTTGCCCTCTACCCCTTGGGCGCCTGTATCTGCCCCTTTGAGGTCTGTCCGTGGCTGGAAAGGACCAATTTTTTGAAGGCCAGTTTCTGCTGAAACGTGGAGGCTGTACCTGCAGGAAATCTTTCACTGTTTGCATTGATTTTGCTTTTTCCTCCATTTTCTTTAGCACCTCCTCAGCTTTAACACCAAACAATACATCTTTTTGAAGAGGTGCATCTAATAATTTAGCTTTGACATGATCTGGTAAGGTTTGCTCTTTGAGCCAAGCGTGCCTATGCATAACAGACCCCGTAACAGCAGCTCTACATGAGGCCTCTAAAGCATCAAAACCACACTGCAAGGCATGTTTACCCACTTGCTCTGCACCATGCAACAAATCCTGTAACTCTTTTAAATCTGGTTGTTCTGATTGCGTCATCTTGCTTTTCAGCTGAGATATCAAAAACTGTTGATACTTTAACATATGGAACTGACAGTTTAATGCCCTCATGGTTAAAGTGACCGAGATGTACACCTTTTTTTCCCACCACCTTTCTAAAGCTCTGGAATCTCTCTCTGAAGGTAATGGGTTTTTTGCAGTAGAGGCCTTAATTCCCTTGGGACCCTGTGAAATTGTTTCTGGGTCAGCAGTATGGCTTTTATATAGGAACTGGTGAGAATCAGGAACCCGGTAATACCTGTCTGGTTTAACAGGAGCTGGAGGCAAAGAATCTGGATTAAGGCTGGCTTCTGTGTACACATCATCCAATATATCTAAAACAGGAGGGATAGCCAGAGGCCTATGCTGGGGGAGCAGAAGAAATTCCCTGAGCCTTTTCTTGGAGTCGGAGTAATCTTGGCCTTCCCAGTGAAAGTGTTCCCTCAATGTATGCAGGGTTTCCCCAAAAGAGAAGTCCTCAGGGGGGTGAGACCGAGGGAATAGACTCCTCTGCATCAGAGTCTTCGAATGGAGAATAGGCATAATCCTGGTCCTCAGATAGTTCTGAGGTAATAGAAGCTTGATCTGACGAAGGGTAGTCTTCCTCTAATTTGGGCCTTTTGTCAGAGGGGGGTTGAGAACCCCTGATAAAAGTAATCAGATCCTCAGCCATTTTAAGCATCTGTTTTTTAGGCATGGTGCCTTGAGAGGGGGTCTGAGGAACCTGTTTTTTGGTTTTCATGGCTGCTTTAGATTTAGTGAAGGCTTTAATAGAGAAGGAGGAAGGCCTGAAGACCCCTTGAGAAATGGCAGGCCTGTCTAAATTCTGAGTTTCCCCGCCAGGAGTGGCGTCGGGATCTGTAGTAGGAATGGGGGCCGAGGAGCCTGCGACCTCGGGTACTGAAGACACTGGTAATGCATTGTCATCGGTACTCAGGGGCTGCATAGGCGCCTCGCTGAGTACCGGAGAACCGTTAGTCGGCCTTAGCGTGGTTTCAGTATGTGGTGCGGACCTCGTATGTCGGTCCTTATCTTTGCGTTTTTTGCTCAAAACTGGAGTCGGAGTATCCAACGACATAATATAATTAAATTTTTTGCCAAAAAAGTGAAGGGCGAACTCCGACGCTTAATAGTGCTTATTGAATCTAGCACAAAAGCGGCAGGCCGAGACGCCGGTCTGGGCCTAAGCAAGGTATACAGTAAGAGTGGAAATCCTTATGCGGTATTTGCTTCCCACATGAAATGCAATTATTAACTTTGTCTGACATTGATCTGAGGCAAGAAAAGTTTCCCCAACAGGGTACTTAGCTTTCAAGAAGACTTCGGCTGAAATACTTTCGTAAATCTCAGGAGATGGCCGACCGGCACTTGCAAACTGCTTCTGCTTCGGGCACCGCGCGGCAAGAAAGACTGGAGAAAATGGCGTTGGCTGCCTCTTTTATACCCCTGCCGAGCTGACGTCAGGGAAGCGATGACAACCGACACCGGACCTAGACTTTGGAATTCGGCCGACCGAGGACCCGCCTGACGGCAGGATAACCCATCTGTTATGACTGCAGCTGTATGCACGATGAACATCCTATAATTCTACCTCACATTTTGCAGTGGAAGAAAAATGCAGACATTTTCCATTACATAAAGCTAGGAAGAACATCAAACAAAACACAACAGCAAAGAAACCCCTGTGATTCTCTAATGAATGCCATAAGGAAGATGAAACTACCTTACTTCTAGAACAGCCCCAATCCAAAATATGTGCAACTATATATTTTCTTTTGGTTATCTTTAGCAAAAACTTCCATTCCTGCTTTTCTGATGGAACTAGACACTGCATTTGGAAAAAAAAAAAGAAAGAGGTTGTATGGGGTCTTGAATATATCGAATAAATTTCTAAAAATTTCTTGGAGTTGGTGTCACAGAACAGCAGAAAATATTGTCTTAACAGAGTTGTGATTTACTTGCAGCATATACTCTACTACTCATTTTGAATAAATCATACTGCAATAAAGTGAATGGGAATCAAAGATGGGTCTTATTCTCAATGATTTTTGCCCTATTACCAACAAATAACCAATTCCCTTCTACTTTTGAGAAATCTGAAAAATGCACTAGTCTCTATTCTGATCTTACAGTTTGGATGTAAAATTTTCATACAACAGTGAAAGAAGAAAAAAAATCTTATACAAATCGCCTGTCATTACCCAGGTTTTAATATAATCAAGTAAAATGCTGTCCCCATCTGTGTGTTTATGTATATATTATATAATATATATTATTTTTAACTAAATGAAAGTTAAACTGAATGTCCTTTATCATAAGTGAAAAATAACCTGAAAGCATAATTTCAATCCAAGAGATTATGCAACAGTTCAGATATCTGCAAAAAACTGCAGTGAAATAGAAGTAGAGTCAAAAATGAGATAGCCCATTATCAATTTGAGAAATCTTGGAGAGGTGGACTGCATAGTAAAACAAAGCTATTAAATGAAGTCATAGAATTTAATGTAGTACAAACATAAAAAAGCAAAAAAAGAATTCTAAGGATCACACTCACGAGACAGAGACGCGCAGGCAGACATAGAAAAAAGCCCATCTTGGAGGCTAATAAGACTCCCAAGTAAAGAGATTGGTAAGAGAGGAATAAAAAGCCAAAAACAGTTAAATACGCTACAGAAAGTAGAAGAAATCAGCAAGACAGAACTTAAGAAGGGAGAACTTCTCAAATGTTACAGATTATGTATAATGTTTAGTCTTCATATTTACACAGAAACCACAAGACAGGTAATACAAGGAAGGAAGAGTAGTTATTGATTGGAACAAATAGATAAATGGGCAAGTCTACCTCTCAACTATACAGATTTTCACAGAATGTCATAATTTTTGGTCTGTTCCTCAAAATTTGTGGTTTTCCTGCAAATCAAGAACTGAAGTCACTAAATAACATTTGACTTGAATTTCAGACTTTGTATCTTTCAGAAAATACATAATAATGCAACACTTGCTATTTTAACAATTTTCTAAGTTTTAGAAGCAATATTTAAAATCTGTCCCTATTTTTGGGCCTTTGTCCCCATACTAGTTCTGGCTTTCTCCAGATTTCTAGTGCTGAGAAGTTGAGAGGTATGGAATGAGACTACAAAAGACAGCAATAAACACACTCAGTATGGATGAGGAACATGAAAAGAACATCAAAGGAAACATCTAGACAATTGCAAGCCTGTCTCACTTCCGCTCGTGCTAGATGTGAAAAAATTATCTATGGGTCAAACTGACGGCATTCCAGAATGGGTTAAATTTCTTACACTGCCACAGGCAGCAATAGTCTTGCCAAGCAAGCAGCAAAACATGAATTACTCATGTTTCTATGATTGTGTCATTACTGACATGGACAAGGTAAGCCTTGTTGATGTGATATATCCTGACTTTAGAAATACAATGCCTTTGACAATGCACCTCACATGGTACAGATAAGAAATTTAAAGTATACGTGGTTATGAATCTAAAAACTGTGAAAGATAAAAATCTGTTTTTCTGATTAAAAGTACAGAACAGTAATTAAAAAACAACAGTAGAAAAGTCATCAATACAATATCATGTGTTTCAGTGCTGCAGCTAGTGTCATTTGGCATATTTAAAGATATTACAATGAGGCAAAAGAACAAGGTCAACATTTAAACTGAAGAAAACACCACACCACCAGAGTGGCAGGTAGATGGAAAAAGTACAGTTTTGTACCTACCATAAATGTAGATGTCCGAACTGGATAGCATCTGCAGTCATAACAAGTGGGTTGTCCTGTCGTCAGGCAGCCCTGCAGTCGGCCGGATTCCAAAGTCCGGGTCCGGCTTCGGCTGATGTCGCACTCCACCCGACGTCATCTCTGTTGGTCTTCGGGTATATAAGCATCAGCCGACGCCATTTTCCTCAGTGTTTCTTGCCCCAGATGCCAGTAGCCCTCTTGCAGGCTAAAATTTGGATAGATGCCAATGTTTCCAAATAGATAGAGGTAAACACAACAATAAGCATATATGTACATATATACAAACAAATACACCATAAAAGACTCCCCCCCAACAGCTGGCTATTAGGAGGGTAAACACCCTAGGAGTACCACAGAGGGGAAGGAGGGAGGTAATCCTGACTGCAGATGCTATCCAGTTCGGACATCTACATTTATGGTAGGTACAAAACTGTACTATGTCCTTCATGGATGCATCTGCAGTCATAACAAGTGGGTAGAATACCATAGCCAACTAGGGAGGAGGATAAAAGTAGATTATGGTGTGTTTAGGATCCCTTGCAGTACAGCAGTGGCAAACCCTGCTCGGGATCTGGAATATAGAGGCAAATTATAATGCTTGGCAAATGTATGCACGGAGGTCCAAGTAGCCGCCTCAATAATGTCTTTGGTTGCCACTCCTCGTAAGAAGGCTGTGGTAGTGGCTGTTGCCCTTGTAGAATGAGGTCTTATGTTCTGTGGAATTGGTTTTCCATGGAAGGAGTAACAGTATCGTATGCAATTTCCTATCCATTTGCAGATTGTCTGTTTGGAAATAGCTTTTCCTTCCCTTCCTGTTGCATAGGCTACAAAAAGTTGGTCAGTCTTTCTGCTATTTTTTGTTCTGTCCAAGTAGTAGCGTAGCTGTCTATGTACATCCAAGGTATGCAGTATTCTTTCCCCTCTGTTTTGTGGGTTGGGAAAGAAGGTAGGTAGGTGGATTGCCTGGTTTAAAGACACTCTGGATACCACCTTGGGCATAAATGTAGGATTAGTCCTCATGGACACTCTATCTTGGTGGAAGATTAGGAAGGGTTGCACTGCCATTAAGGCCTGTAGTTCTGAAACCCTCCTTGCTGAAGTAATTGCTAGTAGGAAAGCAGTTTTCCATGACAGGTGTTGTAGGTCTGCTGTTGCTGCTGGTTCAAAGGGTGATAGTGTCAACTTTTCTAGCACAAAGTTTAAATCCCAAGCTGGTAATGGTGGTTTCCTTGGAGGTTTTACATTCTTGATTCCTCTGAGGAACTGCCTGAGCAAAGGGTGCGAAAAACAGGTGGATCAAAGCTGTATTCTGCTGAAATAGCTGATGCATGTATCTTGATGGAGGAGTAGGACAGGCCTGAATGAAGAAGTTCGCCAGATACTCCAGAATGTTAGGCATATCTATGTTTGACACATCTTTTCCTCTTTCCGTACTCCAAATGACAAACCTTTTCCATTTTCCAGCATAGTTCCTTCTTGTTGAAGGTCTGCGTGCTTCAAGAATAATGTCTTTAACTCTTTGGGAAAGTTCTGGATTAGCTGCTGCTATGTGATGTTCCATGCAGTCAGTTGCAGCGTTTTAGGTTTGGATGTATGATGCTGTAGTTGTTCTGAGTTAACATCAAAGGCATCAGGGTATTGGCCACATATTGTTCCGAGACATGCTCTTCAGTAGTGGGTACCAGTGTTGTCTTGGCCAGTTTGGAGCTATCAGGATTATCCTTGGACGTTCTTCCTTGATTTTTAGTAGTACCTTGTGTATCAAAGGAAGAGGTGGGAATGCATATGCTGTTAGGCCTTTCCAGTTGAAGGAGAGTGAGTCCACTTTCCATGCTAGTGGGTGGAATGTCCTTGTGCAGAATTTTTGAGCTGGTGATTGAAAGGTGATGCTAATAGGTCTATCTGTGGCATTCCCCATTTCTTTGAGATGGTCTTGAAGATGTCCGGTGCAGCTTCCATTCGTGGGCATCCGGGTGGTTCTGCTTAATATGTCTGCTAGAGTATTGTCTTTCCCCGGTACAAATATTGCCTGTAACTGAATGTTGTAGCTGAGTGCCAGGGTCCACAGCTCCAAGGTCATTCTGCATAGGGGGTATGAATGAGTGCCTCCCTGTTTGTTGATGTACCACATGACTGTGGTGTTGTCTGTCCTTATCAACTGGCCCTCTTTGAGAAATGGTTTGAACTTTTGGATTGCCAGTTTTACTGCCAGCATTTCTTTTAGATTGATGTGCAGGTGAAGTTGATCCTGTGTCCACAATCCTTGCACGCATTTGTCCAGCATGTGGGCCCCCCATCCTAGGTCTGAAGCGACTGTTGTGATGGTCTGGCTTGGTTGACATCTGCGAAAGGGTAGGCCTGGGTTTGACTGGCATGCCTGAGCCCACCATAGGAACTCCTGTTTTAAGCATGGAATTAGTGGGATTTCTGTTTCTAGACTGTGTCTGTGTTGGGACCATAAATTCTTTAGGTACCACTGTAGTTTCTCATATGTAGTCTGGCAAATGGGACCAAGATTATGCATGATGCCATGAAGCCCAAGGCCTGCAGAACTTTTCTTGCTGTTAACTTGTTCAGTTTTGTTAGTGCCAAGAAGTAAAGAGGAAGTTCTTTTGTTTTTCTGTAGTCAGGAATGCCATTTGTTGTACTGTGTCCAATTCCGCCCAAGAATGTCCTTGTTTGGGATGGTATCAGCCTTGACTTTTGTAAATTGACTGTGTATCCCAGACCTTGTAGCAAGTAAATGACCCTTTGTAAATCTGTTGTCAGCTTGCTTTTGTTGTCCCTTGTAGCAGGCAGTCGCCCAGGTATGGGTAAATTTGAATTCCTGTAGTCTGCAATGGATTACTGATGCCAGGCATTTTGTAAATACTCTGGGCAGTAGATAAGCCAAAGGGCAATGCTGAGAATTGATAGTGCTCTGATCCTGCAAGAAATCTGAGGTATCTTCTGCAGATTGGTCGAATGGGGACGTGCAGGTATGCCTCCTTGAGATCTAGAGTTACCAGCCAAGACTCCTTGCCCAGCATGGGAAGAAGTTGCTGTAGGGTCAGCATTTTGAATTTTGGGACAATGATGTATGTATTTAAGGTGGACAGGTCGAGAATTGGTCTCCAACTTTTTCCTTTCTTGGAACTAGGAATAGTCTGGAATAGAACTCCTCACCTTGTTCTGCTGTTGGCACTCTTTCCACATCTCTCATGTTTGCTAATTCCATTATCTGGCGTAGCTCCTCTGTTTTTGATTTGGAGGTAGATTTGGCATTCCTCTTTGACTGGTAAAGTGTGGAAGTGAAACCGTAACCTTGATCTATGGTTTGTAAAATCCACTTGTCTTTTGTTATGTAGTGCCAGTTCTTTGAAAATAAGGTTAACTTTCCGCCTAGAGGAGCTGCTATTTGTTCCCTGGTAGGCGGATTTAGGATTAAGTCACTGTGGTTGTGCTGATGTAGTGGCAGTGGCTGAGTCTGTGCCTCTGTTGTTACCTTGCCACTGTCGTCCACTGTAGGCACCTCCTCTGGATTGGTTTCTGCCTCTGGAACGCCTATTCCTGCCCCTTTGAAATTTTGTGGAGTCAGGAAAGGACCAATTTTTGGCAGGCCAGTTCCTGCTAAACCTTGGGGGTTGAACCTGCAAGAAATCTTTAACAGTTTGAACAGATTTTGCCTTCTCTTCCATTTTCTTCATAACCTGCTGGGCAGGTGTACCAAACAAACTTGTCTTGTCCATAGGAGCATCTAGCAACTTAGCTTTAACATGATCCCGTAAAGCTTGTTCCTTTAGCCATGCATGCCTTCTTATCACTGTGCCTGTCATGGCTGATCTGAATGAAGCCTCCAGTGCATCATAGCCACATTTTAAGGAATGGTTGCTAACCTGTTGTATGTTATTTACCATCTCTAATACATATTTCTTATCAAGAGATTCATCAGTGGTTAGGTCCTAATTAACTGATCAAGCATAAACACTTGGTGTTGTATCATGTGAAACTGACAGTTTAAAGCTCTAGCTGAGAGAGTAGCTGAAGTGTAGACCTTTTACCCCATCTGTCTAATGACCTTGCTTCCCTTTCAGAAGGAATAGGGTTTTAGCTGTGGTCGCTGCTACTGCCTTGGGACCCTGGGATATAGTTTCTGGGTCTGCAAGGGGCCTTGTAAAGGTGGTGATGAGTATCTGGCACCCTGTAAAATCTGTCTGGTTTGGCAGGGGCTGGGGGTAAAGAATCTGGAGCGGAGCAAACATCATTGAAAGCATCATCCACCACAGAGAGAACAGGAGGTATAGCTAAGGGCCTGTGCTGTGGGAGGTGCAGAAAGGTCCTAAGTCTTTTTCTGGAGTCTGAAAAATCCTGTTGCTGCCATTGGAACTGTTCTCGCATGGCATGCAAGGTTTCCCCAAAGGAGAATTCTTCTGGTGGGGAAGCAGCTGGAATGGATTCTTCAGCATCAGAGTCTTCAAAATTGGAGAAGGGAGCCTCTGGCTGGTCAGTTATGTCTGATTCATCAGCAGAATCATCAGAAGACACTGGCTCAGGGGGCTCTGCCCTAGGTCTCTTCTCTGGGGGCTGAGAGGCCCTGTCTGGGTGAGATTGAGATCCTCTAATTAAAGAAATTAAATCTTCTGCCAAAGAAAGCATTTGAGAACTAGAAGAGGGCCTGGATGTGGGGGGGTTTAACAGGCACTGTTTTAGTAGTCTTGGCTGCTTTAGCCCTGGCGAAGGCCTTAATGGACATGGCTGCTGGAGGCCTAGCAGCACCACGTGCTGGGGTAGAGACATCCAAGGGGATGGTGTCTGATAAGTCAACCACCGTAGCGGGTAAAATTTCTGAGGTCGATTCAATAGTTGTAGCAGGGGCCTCAGTTGTAAGAATAGGTTCAGCTGTACTTTGATCAGTTTTCTCGGTTTCGCCAAACAGAGACACTCGCTGTTTGCTTTACCGTGGTTTCGCCGAAACCGCTGACCGAGTGTCGGTCTTTATCTTTGCGTTTTTGGTAGATTGGGAAGTCGGAGGATCCGGCGGCATAATGTACGCAAAATCAGAACCGAAAAACTGTTCTGCAAACTCCGACCGACGCCTAAGCGTTCGGGTTGAAAGAGGCACAGGCGAACAGGCTGCTACGTCGTGGGCTGGGCCTAAACAAGGCAGACAGTAAGAGTGGAAATCTTTATGAGGTATTTGTTTCCCACAGGTTAAACAATTGTTAACTTTTTCTGACATCGGCTGAGGCAAGAAAGAGTCCCCAACGGGTACTTAGCTTTAGAAGTCTTCAAGTAGTATTCGTAGAAGTAATCTCTGATCCGACCGACCGGCACTTGCGAACAGCTTCTGCTTCGGGCGCCACGCGGCAAGAAAGACTGAGGAAAATGGCGTCGGCTGATGCTTATATACCCGAAGACCAACAGAGATGACGTCGGGTGGAGTGCGACATCAGCCGAAGCTGGACCCGGACTTTGGAATCCGGCCGACTGCAGGGCTGCCTGACGACAGGACAACCCACTTGTTATGACTGCAGATGCATCCATGAAGGACATCAAAAGTCTCTAAAGAAATTGGTTAGCATGGAAAGTAGATGGTAGATAAGAGTAAACACATGAAGAAAAGGAATAGCATATGTCTGCAGTGCACCGTTATGGTCAAGTAGGGATCTAGCTCAAAAGGAAGACAAAGAGAAGGGGACATGAATGGGTACTTGGAAAGCTGTCTATTCAAGACATTCTTGAATGACAATACTACTTCATAGAAAGACACAGCCATGAAATATATTGTCTGTGTACAGACTAAGTCAGTGGGGGCTGAGGGAAGGATACCTGGGGAGGGGGAAAGGAGAAACATGAAAATGCAGAAGTTAATTGTAGCTGATACAGACTTTCATGTTCTTCTTCTTCTTCAGTATTTGTGTATGTTCTTTTGCACGTTCGTTTTCAGAAAATAACTCAATATGCTGTACTTGTTTACTGCGAGGATCAGATAAGGTCATAGTGGCTGCAGCAGAAAGAAAGTGTGGATATAAAACTAAACTTTTACTAGGAGATCTTCAAAAGTGACTAGTGAGGCAGAATCTTATTTTGTATAACTTCTCTGCTGCTAATGCCCAACATCTGGTTAAAAAAGCCAGTTCTATGGCATACAGGGATAAAATCCCAGACATAACCTGTATTAGCCAAGATCAATACATGACTTATGTTTTACAGGAGCTGAGGAGCTAACCAGGAGGGTGAAAGTACCACGGTCAGCTCACATATCTCGGGGGAGTCACTGTGGTTCACTACAGTGGTGAAACCGGATGGTAAAAGGAGGAAACTGTATAAAGATTAGTGGCTGGGATGTGTAATTTGCTTTGTCAAGCTGCAACTGCTCAGCAAGCTTCTGCTACAGAGGTGTTACATGTGCAGAAGGAAGCATATGCTTAAAAGAAGAGAGAGTAGCAGAGGCCTTTAAAAACAAGAAGGTCTGGGGGGGGGGGGGACACACAGGAACTACTGGAGGATGACAATGGCTCACTAGCAATTGCCTCTCACCCCAAGGACAGGAGTTTGGCAGAAGAAAGCATAAACAAATTAAGCATCTACATTTGTGAGGAATAACTGCCACCTCTGGCACAAGCCATCATCCTCTGTGACAAGGTAAAGAAGTGTGTTCATGCAACAATACCCAGATGAACCAAGGCATTCTCCTAAAACTAAAAAAAAAAAAAAAAAAAGAATTTAGCAAAGTTCACTCACAAATATTTCTGCAAAATCCATATTGTTCTGTGTATATAACTTTGAAGTTTCAAAAGCTAATATGAACTTGAAGGGAGTAAGCAGTGGTAAAAGTGCCATATCAGCAATAACTTCCTTCAAGGAGATTTGCAACAAGGGTTATAATCAATGCAACAGAATCTCAAGCAGTTTACCAACAAAACAACCATTGAGGCCGAAAAAGCTAACAATGAAATGCTTGAAACAAAGTAAAATGTGGCACTATCAAATGTAGCTTCTACTACTACAATCCAAATATAATAAGCCACTGTGTTTTTATACAACAGAGTTACACTGTGTAACACAAATGCCAACTATACACATTCCTACACAGATACTAGAACCCAGCAATGCCCACAGTGTAATATGTTTTTTTAAAGCATTGGGAGAAGATCAGTGGGCTGACTAATAACATAAAAACCATTATCCTCATCACTTAAAGAAATGGCTCTTTAACTGCAGCCTGCAACACTGGAACTGAAACAATTAGATGGTCAGGCAAAGATTATTTTCTAGCAAACGGAAGAACCAAAGCTGCCAGTGTGTAAGAAAAGCACTGACTGCTTCGGATCTCTTATGAGCCATAAAGCATGTGCGAGAGCAGAAACTCACGACCAGCTTAATTGCTTCAGAATGGTTAACTTTCTTCTCTTTTGCAAAGATACTGACTACCAGAAAATAGTTTTCCTTGAGAAAAATGCAAGGACCATGGAAAAGTGGCTCATAAGAAGGAAGTATACAAACAAAAAAACAAAACTCATAGGACCACGTTTCTTAGAATCTCAGATGAAGGACCTCTCAGGAACTACCTGATCATCCTGTTTACATTCCATCAGTTTGTAGAAAAAGCTAACACACAAACCTATACAGCAAAATAACAAAACCAAACTGAAAAGTATCCAAAGCACAAACATTTCTTGGAAGTAGATGATTTATGATCTGATTTACACTCGAGACCAAGCGAGAAATGTTTTATGTTTTCACTGAAACCATAGACAGGATATTTTCCAAGCTGTCATCAAAAAGTACGGTTGTGTACACTTACCATAAATGTAAATGTTCAAGTGTATTCACTGTTGCAGTCATTACATTTGGGTAATCCTGCTGGCAGGTTGCCCTCATTCGGCCTGAATTCCAAAGTTTTGGGTCCTGCGTTGGTTGCTGTCGCCCCTTCTCTGACGTCAGGTAGTCAGGGGTATAAAATAAGCAGCCAACGCCATTTTCCTCCGTTTTTCTTGCCCCAGGATGTCAGGTGCCCCCTAAAAGGGTAGGCACAATTTATAAATATATAAAAATACATGCACCAATATAAAAGTATAGTTTTGTACCTACCATAAATGTAGATGTTCGAGTGTTCACACTGCTGCAGTCATCACAGTTGGGTTATCCTGCCATCAGGCGGTCCCCGCAGTCGGCCAGAGTTCCAAAGTCTTGGTCTGGCGTCGGTTGCTGTCACTTCTTCCCTGACGTCAGTGCACCAGGGGTATATAAGAGGTATCCGACACCATTTTCTTCAGTTTTTCTTGCCTCAGATGTCAGGTGCCCCCCAAGTAGGCAGGCAATACATATTGCTAATAAAACATGTAAAAGGAATACCTTCAGTTACAAGCAAATACACCACAAAGGTTGTACAGGATAGAAAAGGTATAGAAAAGTTCGGCTAGATCAGAGGGGATGGAGGAAGGGAGGGTAACCTGGACTGCAGCAGTATGAACACTCAAACATCTACATTTATGGTAGGTACAAAACTGTACTATGTTCACCGTGTTACACTGCTGCAGTCATCACACTTGGGTTGAATCCCAAAACTAAGGATGGGTGGTGGAACTAAACAGGGTTTGGAGAGGCTAGTAGGCCCTGCAGAACTGCAGTGGCAAAGCCAGCTCAGGTTTTAGAGTATAGAGGTAAGTGATGGTGCTTGGTGAATGTGTGCACTGAACTCCAAGTTGCAGCCTCCAAAATATCCTTGGTTGGTACCCCTCTGAGGAAGGCTGTTGATGTTACTGTAGCCCTGGTGGAATGGGGCCTAATGTTACCAGGTACAGGTTTCCCATGGTGTGTGTAGCAGAAACGGAAACGGATACAATGTCCTATCCATTTTGAAATGGTCTGTTTTCAGATAGCCTTTCCTTGTGATCCTGCAGCATAGGATACAAAGAGCTGGTCAGATTTTCTGAAAGCCTTAGTTTTATCCAAGTAGTAACGTAATTGCCTGTGAATGTCCAAAGAGTGTAGGAGCCTTTCTCCTTTGTTCTAGGGGTTTGGATAAAAGGTGGGCAAATGAATGGTTTGGTTTAGGGCCACACTGGATACCACCTTTGGCATAAAGGAAGGGTTAGTTCATAAAGCGACTCTGTCTTGATGAAAAATGATGAAAGGCTCCACTGCCATTAGGGCCTGTAGCTCTGAGACTCTTCATGCTGAAGTTATTGCTAGCAGCAGGGCAGTTTTCCATGATAGAAACTGTAGAGCAGCTGTAAAAGCTGGTTCAAAGGGTGGTAGTGTAAGTTTTTCCAAAACAAAGTTGAGATCCCAAGTTGGTGTTGGTGCTCTCCAGGGCGGTCTTATGTTCTTAGCCCCTCTGAGCAACTGTCTTAGTAATCGATGTGAAAATATAGGAAGATCCGTGTTGTATTGAGCTGAAATAGCTGAGGCGTGGATCTTAATAGATGAAGAGGAAAGTCCATTGTGCAACATCTCAGTTAAATATTGAAGAATCTGAGGAATATTTGGGACAAGGGGATTTTGGCCTTTAGCCTGGTTCCAGGCGCAGAATCTTTTCCATTTGTCTGAATAGGCTTTCCTGGTGCTGGGCCTCCTGGCCTCCAGAATGACATCCATCACAGCTTTAGAGAGAAGAGTTGACTGGTTGTTTAGGTAATTTGACATGCAGCCAGATTTAAAGTCTTGAGCTGGCTGTGTAGAATCTGATTGTTTTGCTGAGTGAGCAGGTGAGGAATTGGGAGGTAAAATCCATGGTGGGCCTTGAGCCATGTTCCTTAGTATTGGATACCAGTGTTGGCGTGGCCAGTCTGGAGCAATGAGTATCATTTGTGGCCTCTCTAATCTGGCTTTCAGCAGCACCTTTGCCAGAAGAGGCAGTGGAGTAAAGGCATACACTGTGTTTTCCAACTGAATGAGAGGGCGTCCACTTTCCAAGCTAGTGTGTGGTATGTCCTTGTGCAAAATTTCTGTAGTTGGTAGTTTTGGGGGAAGCAAACAGATCTACGTCTGGGCTCCCCCATTTTTGAGTTATCATTGCGAATACTTGTGGATCTAGTTTCCACTCGTGAGGATCTATGATGTTTCTGCTTACATCGTCTGCCAATGTGTTTTTCTTTCCTGGCAGGAATTGTGCTTGTAGTTGAACTTGGTAGGTCAGTGCTGTGTTTCACAAGGTCATTGCTTGCCTGCATAGGGGGTAGGAATGTGTGCCCCCTTGCTTGTTTATGTACCACATCACTGTGGTGTTGTCCGTCTTTATTAGGAGTTGTCCTGGATGTAAGAGGTCCTTGAAAGCTGTTAGGGCATTTTTTACAGCTAGCATCTCTTTTTGATTGATATGTAGATGCCTTTGATCTGCAGACCATTTGCCCTGAATACACTGTCCTGCCATGTGTGCTCCCCAGGCATAATCCGATGCATCTGTTGTTATAGTTTGCCTGGCTGTGGGTAAGGTAAAAGGCTGACTCTTGTTGAGGTGACATGCCTGAGCCCACCATAGAAAAAACTCCTGTTGAAGGCAGGGAATGAGTGGAATTATTGTTTCCAAGCTGTGGCTGTGTTGAGTCCATACACTTTTCAGGTACCATTGTAATTTCCTCATATGCAGTTTTGCAAATGGTATTAGTAGTATGCAAGATGCCATGAATCCCAAGGCCTGCAGAATTTTTCTTGCAGGCAGTTGGGTCTTTGTTGCCATCATTTTGAAGTATTGAGTCAGTTGTCCTTGCTTGTCTGGCGTGAGATAAGCCATCTGGGCCATTGTATTTAAGCTAGCACCCAAGAAAATTATGTCTTGTGAGGGCACTAGTTTTGACTTCTTTTCGTTTACTGTGTACCCTAGGCAACTTAATAGGTTTTTGACAAACGCCAGATGCTTTCAAAGAATGTCCTTGCTTTCTACTTGAATAAGGCAGTCGTCCAGGTATGGATATATTTGAATTCCTCTTTGTCTGCAGTATGCAATTACTGGTGCCAGGCATTTTGTGAAGACCCTGGGCGCAGTAGATAAGCCAAAGGGCAGTGCAGAGAATTGGTAATGGGTTGAACCTGCTATAAATCAGAGGTATCTTCTGCAGTTTGAGGTCACACGTTACTAGCCAAGCCTTCTTGCCCAGCATGGGAAGAAGTTGCTGTACTGCTAGCATCTTGAATTTGGGTACCTCCAGATATGTGTTTAGAACTGAGAGGTCCAGAATGGGTCTCCAGGCCTAGTCCTTTCGGGGACCTAGAAAGGGTTTTGAGTAAAATCCTTGTCCTTGCTCTTGTGTAGGAACCTGTTGAATGGCTCTCATGTCCATGAGAGCTGAAATTTGCTTTTGAGCCTCTGCCCATTGATTTGGTGGCAGGTTTGGCATTCCTTTTATCCTTGGTAAAGTGTGAAAGTGGAATCTGTACCCTTGAGATACAATATTTAGGACCCATTTGTCTTTTGTGAAGATGTACCAGTTGTCTGCAAGAAGTGCTAGTTTTCCTCCCAAGGGAGCTGCCAAGAGGGATCTGCTTGGCAGTCTGAGGGGTAAGTCATTGTGTTTGTCTTCTGATAGTTTGAGACCTGTCTTCTCCTTTTTGGGTTGTGGCACCCCATTGTCGAGGCTGGTAAGAGCCTTGTGACTGACCTCTGCCCCTTGGGCATCTGTATTTTCCCCTCTGTGGTCTGGCAGAAGCTGGAAAAGACCAGTTTTTGGTTGGCCAATTTCTGCTGAAATGGGGTTGAACCTGTAAAAAATCCTTGACCGTCTGCATAGATTTTGCCTTACCCTCCATATTCTTTAAAACCTCTTCTGCTTTTTCACCAAATAAAACATCCTGCTGTAAAGGTGCATCCAATAACTTTGCTTTAACATGATTCAGGTAAAGTCTGTTCTTTTAACCAAGCATGCCTACGTATGACAGACCCTGTCACTGCTGCTCTACAAGAAGCTTCCAATGAATCAGATCCACATTGCAAAGTATGTTTTCCCACTTGTTCAGCTACATGCAACAAATCTTGCATTTCCTTGTAATCAGGCTGTTCTGTATATGTGATCATTTTTTGTTTTAACTGAGACATCAAATATTGTTGATATTTCAGCATGTGAAACTGGCAATTTAAGGCCCTCATTGCTAGAGTAGCTGAGGTATATACTTTCTTTCCCCATCTGTCTAGTGCTCTAGAATCCCTTTCAGAGGGTACAGGATTTTTAGCAATAGAGGCCTTAACCCCTTTGGGACCCTGGGAAATGGTTTCTGGGTCAGCAACAGGGCTTTTATATAGGAATTTGTGTGAGTCAGGGACTCTGTAGTATCTGTCTGGTTTGGCTGGTGCAGGAGGTAGTGAATCTGGGTTAAGGCTAGATTCTGAATAAACATCATCCACAATGTCTAACACGGGTGGAATAGCAAGTGGTCTGTGCTGGGGTAGTAAAAGGAACTCTCTGAGCCTTTTCTTAGAATCAGAGTAATCCTGGCCTTCCCAGTGGAAATGTTCCCTCATGGTATGTAAAGTTTCCCCAAAAGAGTAGTCTTCTGGGGGAGATGCTGAAGGGATAGACTCTTCAGCATCAGAGTCTTCATAAGGGAGAAAAGAATATTCCTGTTCCTCAGAAGAATCTGAGGAAATTGAAACCTGGTCAGAGAAGCGTAGTCCTCCTCCTGTCTTGGCCTTTTATCAGGAGGGGGATGGGAATTAGAAGTTATGTACTCACCATAACGTTCCATCTGAGTAGGTGTATTCATTTGTCTGCAACCTGTGGGTTATGGATCCGATATCGGATCCGAACCGGCATGGTTTTCCAGCTATGGATCCAAGCTCTCAGCTCCTCCCCTCACCCATAATGCCCTGCTCTACCCTCATGACCTCAGATCGAGTTTGCCAAAGCAACAATACCCTAAAAGGGTAACAAAGAATATGCAGGAAACTGAAAGGCCAGGGGATAGGAGGGGATGGTTGCAGACAAATGAATACACCTACTCAGATGGAACGTTATGGTGAGTACATAACTTCTAAATCTGAAGTAGGGTATTCATTTGTCTGCAACCTGTGGGACAGAGTCCCCAGCTACCTGAATCTTGGCGGCCATCATGGAAGGATATTCCGGAGCACCAAGGAGCCAAGGGATGCTCTACCCCTAGATGCAAGATCCAACTTATAGTGGGAAATAAACATATGAGATGAAGCCCGTGGCTGCTGCACAAATATCATCTAGAGGAATCCTAGCCTTGAAGGCTGCCGAGGTAGATACTGACCGGTTGAATGGGCATGAACACCTCCAAAAGCGGGCCTTCCTGAAGCTTGATAAGCCAATAAGATGCACTGTGAAATCCAGCGACAGAGAAACTTTAGAGATTGGCTTGCCCAAATTGAATTTTGCAAAGGAAATAAACAGCTGGTCGGATTGCCTATGACCAGCTGTCCTGTTCAGATAAAATCTAAGTTGCCTGTGAACATCTAGTGAATGTAGCTTATATTCACCTTTGTTTTCATATTTAGGGAAGAAAACAGGGAGGTTAATGGATTGATTGATGTTTGCTTGTAGCGATTTTAGGAAGAAAGGACGGGTTGGTCCTGAGGGAGACACGGTCCGGATGAAATACCAAGTAAGGAGGTTTAGCTGATAAAGCTTGAAGTTCAGAAACTCTCTTGGCTGATGTAATGGCTACCAAAAGGCTGTCTTGTAGGACAAGAATTTGAGATCCACCGTAGCCGCTGGCTCGAAGGAGGAGCGGTCAAGGCCTGTAGGACCAAAGAAAGGTCCCAAGGAGGAACTGCTTGTTTTATAGGGGCCTGAGAAGAAAAGTACCTTTAAGAAATATTTTACAATTTGGCTGACATAAGAGGATTAGAGTCATGGCCAATGTGATAGTGAGAAATTGCCGCCAGTTGAACTTTGACTGTGGAACTGCTGGCACCATCGTTAAAGAGAGTGGTTAGAAAGTCAAGCACTAAAGGGAGAGGAACCGTGAAGGATTCAGGCCTTGCCATCCGCCCACAAAGAGAAACGTTTCCATTTGCTTCCGTAAACCTTTCTAGTGGATGGTTTATGAGCCGCCACCAAAATAGCCTTTACAGGTGAAGAAATACCGGGAGTCCTTATTAAGAGTGGAACTGGAGCAGCCAAGCGGTCAGCTTGAGGTTGTCCAGGTTCGGAGGAGGAATGCAGGATGGATGGGATATCAGATCCGGGATGGGATCTAGAATCCAAGGAGGATTCACCGAGTGAGACCTTAGGAAGGGGAACCAGATCTGTCGAGGCCAGAATGGAGCAATGAGAATCATTCTGCAACCCACCGAGAGGCTTTCTGAAGAACTTGCAGCATCAGAGGCAAGGGTGGATAGGCATACAGAAGACCGGGTGGCCAAGCATGCACCAGAGCGTCTCTTGGGGTACCTCCGGGAGGAGGTATTAGAGCGAAAAACTGTCACTTGGTGTTTGAGGAGAAGCAAAAGATCGCATGAAGGGTTCCCCACTGCGAATATGCGTTCCGCTACTTGACAATTGAGAGACCACTCGTAGGGGTCAGAATGGTGCGACTGAGCTTGTCCGCTAGGATGTTGGACCGACCGGAATGTGCGTTGCTATTAGAAAGCGATTGGTGGAGATTGCCCATTCAAACTCTCATGGCCTCGACAAAGAGGGTAAGACCTTGTTCCCCTGCTTGTTGATGTACCAGACAACAGACATGTTGTCCGATTGAATGCAATTGTTCCCAAGGGAAGAAAGTCCTGAAGTGCTAACGCTAAGAGCACTGCTCTCATCTCTAGAACATTGATATGCAGTAAGGTCTCTGAATCATTCCACGTGCCTTGGACGGTCCGCTAAGTGCCCCCCACCGAGGCGGAGGCGTCCGTGGTCACCATGGCGGAGGGGAGAAGCACAAAATGGGCGGCCTTTGTGGAGATCCGGGAGTGGAGCCACCACAAGAGGGACCGCTTGCAAGCCTTGCTGATCGCTATGGGATGATGCATGGGGAGAGCAAGGTATGACCACTGTACTAAGAGCGTCCACTGTAGAATGCGCATATTGAGCCTGGCAAGAGGAAGAAGTGCTATAGCCGATGCCATGGACCCTAGAGCCCTCAGGACCAACTCCGCTGGAACAGAACTTGAATGGAGAATGGCCGCACCTGGAGTTGCAGATTTAGAACTCTGTCCGCAGTGAGGAAGGCTGAACTCCTTGTGTCTAGCCTGGCCCCTAAAATCTAAGAGCTGTGTGGGCCAGGTTGGACTTTTGTTTATTGTGATGCCCAGAAAGGGAGCAAGATGGAGAAAGGAGTCTCGCCAATAGAAGTAGATGCCTTGTTGGGCGGTGAGAAGCCAGTCGTCCAGGTAGGGAAAGACCTGCACCCCTGAAGTCTCAGGTGGGCGCTACCACTGCTAATACTTTGGTGAACACCCTGGGGGCTGTGGTGAGACCAAAGGAAGGACCCGAACTGGTAGTGACTGGCTCCCAGCCGAAGCGGAGAAACCTCCTGGAGCGCCTGTCCATCAGGATGTGGTAGTCTGCGTCCTTGAGATCTATCGAGCACATCCAGTGATTTTCTCCCAGAAGGGGAGAATAGATTGCAGAGTGACCATTCGAACTTTTCTTTGGGGACTGCCAGATTCAAGAGAGAGAGGTCTAGGATTGGTCTTAGTTCCCCTCTTTTGGCACTAAAAAGAATCTGGAGTAGAACCCTGATCCGATCTGGTCTGGGGAACGGGCTGGATGGCTCTTTTCTTTAGCAGATGGCCAATTTCTGCCAAAAGCCTCCGTTGACCGGTGGGACGCCTGGGAGGGACTTCAACTTTGGAAGGTGAAGGAAAGGAATCGACATCCCTGGATATGATTTGGAGAACCCAGCGGTCCGATGTTATGGACTCCATGCCGCTAGGTGCCCAACGTCCCCGACTGCCTCCAGAGTAGAGCAGTCGGGCAACCCTCAGGGTTGCTGCGGGCCGTTCAGAAAGGTTCCCTGGACCCGAAGTTTCTGGGAGCCCTCTGCCTCTAGGGCGTCCTCCCTGTCCTCCTCTGCCACGGAAGGACTGGTTGTCCGGAGCAGGCTGGGACTGCTGCGACTTCGAACCACATCTTCTTCTGACCCTTTTGGTTCCTAGAATAGGGCCTCTGGGGTGCAGAAAGCGATTCCACGGCAGACAGCGTCTTCCGTCCTTCGCCTGGGTCAACGTCTGCAACGGTCTTGCCAAACAGAGCAGAACCATCAAAGGCGTTAACGACGCTTTGAAGGGCTCAGAAAATGCGGAGCCAGGCCTGGCGTCCAGTGACCAGTCCTGTCCTCAGCTCTAGCGGCGCCTCCGTTGCATGGGAGAGTAGCCGCAGAAGTATTTGTAACTGACCTAAGAGTGGCCATACGGGTGGAGTGCAGAACTCTGTCCTCCTCCGAAATGGACTCAGGGGATGCAGCGTATTCTTAATAAGATCTCGCTGCATCCGAATAACATGTGCCATAGTTCAGCCCTTAACCGAAGGTCGCCGAACTGAACATCCGCTTTCCCAAGCGGTCCATCATCCGAGACTCCTTGCTCGGTGGGTGGACTGAGGGACTCTCCTGAGCCAGTTCCCTCTTGTGGCCGCCCCCGTCAACATGGCATCTACGGAGGCCTTACTCCAATGGGTCCGTCGGATGGCGGACTAAGGATCCTATCCGGTCTTTTGGGAATTGGCTCCGGTGTCCGGTTCCTTCCACGCCCTGGTGGTAATAAGGTCCACCACGGGGTCGGCACGGGGGGGGCACCCAAGAGGTAGACGGGTCCCTTCAAATGCCTCCAAGAACACGGACTCGTCCGGGGAAGACTTGGGCAGACCACCCCTTATAATGGAGCATTTCCATGATCTCCAAAGGAGACATCCTCGGGGTGACCGTGGGGAGCCTTCCTTCCTCCAAGTCCGTGTCTTCTGAGAGACTGGGAGTCAATGTGCCTCCTTTTGCAGTATGCTTAGGGACCTCCTCTGGGGGCTGTCAGAGGAGTCCAGCAGCAATTTGCTCCATAGGAGCCACTTGGGGCACAGAAACGGGCTGTCCCAGGGCCGGATGGTGGAAGCCTGGCCCAGTGCAGAGGGAGCGGGACGGAGCCGGAACAAGTGCCAGGGTCCGGAGACCCTCAACAGAGCCCTCTCCACTACATCAAAGCCGAAGGGAGCCGACCTCACCAAAGGATCCGACAATCGGCTCCCCCTCGGATCCGAGTGGACGAGCCGGCGCGAAGCACTTTCGGATCCGGGACAGTACGCTCCGACACAGACGGCGCGGCGAGCACTGATCCCCGGATCCGGCTCGGATCCAGGCTCGAGGTCGGGTCCGACACTTTCGAGGGCAGGGTCGGATCCGGTACCAAGTACTATCGGCGCCCCACCCGCCCGGCTGCTCGGCTCAGCTGCTCCAACCCGGATAGCGGGTCGGAGAAGGAGCAATAGGCTTAAAAGGGTGTTGAGCTCCCCGAGGGGGAGGCAAGAGCACTCCCATCTGCATCTGGGCCTGGATGAACCTTCTCATCATCCGGTCCAGATCAGCATCAGAAAGGCTATGTGTAGATCTCGACGAGGCTACCGAGGTAGGCCTGGAGTGCCTCGATAGCCTCGACGGAGATCGTCTCCTCCTCCTCAGGACCCGTGAAAAGCACACAGGGACCGGAGCCGAGAAGGAGGAGATCAACCGACACGGAACCGGGGAGAAGCCGGCTTGGCTGGCGGGCCGAAACAGAGGTCTCGCCCGCCAGGTGCTTCTCCTCCGTCCTTAGCAGCATCCCTCTCCTCTCCAGAAGCGGGAGGTTGAGTCCCAGGAGCAGGAGGGGTGCCACAGGGGAACAACTGTAGCCACAGTAGTCTCGGGAGCGGAGGCGAGCCGAGTCTGGCGGTAAAAGACCCGCCAAGACAAGCTTGGACCTCCGCTCCCTCAGTGCCCTGGGGTTGAACCCTGCACATGGAACAGCCAGATGTGAGGTGTTCAACCCCGAGACACTTATTTTACACCGAGTGTGGCCATCAGCCGGTGAGAGCTTATGGCCACACTCGGGAGCATTTGAAAGATAGATTTAGGCTGGTCAGCCATAATCTACAAGTTACTAAAGTAACTTAAAGAAAAAGACACACAGGCCTACACACACTCTAATGCTAAACAGCGAGGGAGGGAAAAAAATTACTTATTTTAACTCAAACTAAAACTATTAAGGAGGGAAACCTAAACTTTCACACAAAAATATATAAAAATTTCAAAACTTTCTGTTTTAACAGGTAAATAAACTACCACTTAGCTGAGAGCAAAGAACCCAAATCCAGTCACCAGCGCGGCAAACGAGATCTGAGGTCATGAGGGTAGAGCAGGGCATTATGGGTGAGGGGAGGAGCTGAGAGCTTGGATCCATAGCTGGAAAACCATGCCGGTTCGGATCCGATATCGGATCCATAACCCACAGGTTGCAGACAAATGAATACCCTACTTCAGATTCCCTGATTAGGGTAATTAAATCTTCAGCCATCTTAAGCATCTGTTTCTTAGGCATGGGGCCTTGTACTGGAGACTGCTGTACAGTCGTCTTTGTTTTTAAAGGGGTTTTCAGCTTTGCATAGGATTTAATAGTGAGTGTAGTCGGTCTGAAGACACCGTCTGCAACTGAAGGCGTTTCAACTGCACCGGATTCTCCTTCAGCCATGGAGTCGGAAGGGCCTAAAGGTAAAGGTTGTGGAGGCCTAGCAATCTCCGCTTGGGAATCGGATGCCGCCTGGGGTTCTAAATCAGCAGTCGTCAGGGGCTGCGTAGGCGCCTCACTGAAAACCGGAGAACCGGCGACTGGCCTAGCAGAGGCCTCACAGTCTGGTTTGGGTCTCTGCTGCTTGTCCTTATCTTTGCGTTTTTTATGCAGTCTGGTCGTCGGTTGCTTCGACGGCATGGTATAATTAAATTTCCTACCAAAATAATGTCGGGCGAAATCAAACAGACGTTTAATAGTTAGTTTTTGTTAAACCTAGCACAAAACCGACAACCTGTGACGTCGTGGTCTGGGCCTAGGCAAGGAATACAATAAGAATGAAAGTCCTTAGGAGGTATTTGCTTCCCACAAGAAATGCAATTGTTAACGTTTTCTGACATCGGACTGAGGCAAGAAAAGGTTCCCCAACGGGGTACTTAGCTTTATTGAAGACTTCGGTCTGAGAGTCGGCCGACCGGCACTTGCAAACTGCTTCTGCTTCGGGCACCGCGCGGCAAGAAAGATGGAGAAAATGGCATCGGATGCCTCTTGTATACCCCTAGTGCACTGACGTCAGGGAAGAAGCGACAGCAACTGACACCCGACCAAGACTTTGGAAATCTGGCCGACTGCGGGACCGCCTGACGGCAGGATAACCCAAGTGTGATGACTGCAGCAGTGTAACACGATGAACATCTTTACCTTCATCTACAAGCAAATACACCACTTAGGTCGTATAAATCAGAGAAGGAAAGATAAGTTCCAGCAGAAAAAATGGGGGATGGCGGGTGGGTAACCTGGACTGCAACAGTGAATACTCTCAAATATCTACATTTATGGTAAGTGTACACAACTGTACTATGTTCTTCGTGTTTCACTGTTGCAGTCACTACATTTGGGTAGAGTCCCAAAGCTATGGTTGGGAGGCTGGAGCTAAACAGCATTAGGAGGCTGGAGCTAAACAGCATTAGGAGTGGCTATGAGGCCCTGCAGAACTGCAGTGGTAAAGCCTGCCCTGGATTTAGAGTAGAGTGGCAGATGATAGTGCTTTGTAAAGGTGTGCACTGAACTCCAAGTAGCAGCCTCTAAAATGTCTTTGGTTGGTACTCCCCTGAGAAAGGCTGCTGAAGTGGCTGCAGCTCTGGTTGAATGTGGCCTAATGCCCTTAGGCACTGGCATGCCATGCTGTGAATAGCAGAAATGAATGCAGTGGCCTATCCACTTTTGAAATAGTCTGCTTTGAGACAGCCCTTCCTTGTGATCCTGCAGCATATGCCATTAGTAATTGCTCTGTCTTCCTGAAAACTCTGGTTCTGTCCAAGTAGAATCTAAGCTGTCTGTGTGTGTCCAAAGAATGCAGAATTCTCTCCCCCTTGTTCTGTGGATTTCGATAAAAAGTTGGCAGATGAATTGTTTGGTTAAGAGCCATAATGGACACCACCTTAGGCATAAATGTTGGGTTTGTCCTCAGAGAAACCCTGTCTGGATAAAAAGTGATAAAAGGTTCCACAGCCATGAGTGCCTGCAGCTCTGAAACTCGTCTTGCAGAACTTACTGCTAGGAGCAGAGCTGTTTTCCAAGATAAAAACTTTATATCGGCAGTAGAAGCTGGCTCAAAAGGAGGCAGGGTGAGTTTTTCCAAGACATAGTTGAGGTCCCATGCAGGTATTGGTAATCTCCTTGGAGGCCTTAAATTTTTGGCACCTCTGAGGTACTATCTTAACAAAGGATGATAAAAGATTGGTGGCTCTGTATTGTAATGAGCCGAAATGGCAGAGGCATGAATTTTAATTGATGAAAAAGATAGTATTGCAAAATCTGAGGAATATTTGGTACAGCTGTATCAGTTCCTTGTGCCTGGTTCCAAGCAAAGAATCTCTTCCATTTTCCAGCATAAGATTTTCTAGTACTAGGCCTTCTTGCTTCCAAAATGACATCCATTACAGCTTTACTGAAAGGTGCGTTTTGCAGGACTACATTATCCGCCATGCTGCCAGGTTTAAGGTCCTGAGTTGGCTGTGCAGGATCTGATTTGTTTTGCTAGGACAGCAGATGAGGTATTTGAGGTAAGGTCCAAGTTGGGCATTGAGACAAGTTCCTTAGGAGTGGATACCAGTACTGGCGGGGCCAGTCTGGGGCAATCAGTATCATCTTTGGCTTCTCCTGTCTGACCTTTAGGAGTACCTTGGGGGGGAGAGGCAATGGCGGAAAGGCATATACTGATAGGTTTTTCCAGCTGAAAGATAGGGCGTCCACTTTCCATGCTTCTCTGTGATAAGTCCTTGTGCAGAATCTTTTTAGTTGGTAGTTGTGAGGGGAGGCAAATAGATCTAAGTCCGGGCATCCCCATTTCCTTGTTATCATGTTGAAGATGTGTGGATCCCGTTGCCACTCGTGGGGATCCATGAAGTTTCTGCTTAGTTCGTCTGCAAGAGTATTTTCCTTTCCTGGCAGGAATTGTGCCTGCATATGCACTTGGTAAGTCAATGCTGTGTCCCACAAAGTCATGGCTAGTCTGCAAAGGGGGATAAGAATGTGTGCCCCCCTGCTTATATATCACATGACCGTGGTGTTGTCTGTCTTCATCAGTAGTTGTCCTGGATGAAGTAGGTCCTTGAAGGTTGTCAGGGCATTTTGAACAGCTAGCATCTCTTTTTGATTGATATGTAGATGCATTTGGTTTGAGGATCATGTGCCCTGAATGCATCTTCCTGCCATGTGGGCCCCCCCAGGCATAATCTGATGCATCCGTTGTTAGTGTCTGCCTGGCTGGGGGTAATGTGAATGGCTGTCCCTTGTTCTGGTGACAAGCCTTCGCCCACCATCAAAACTCCTGCTGCAGGCAGGGGATGAGAGTAATTAGAAGTTATGTACTCACCATAACGTTCCATCTGAGTAGGTGTATTCATTTGTCTGCAACCTGTGGGTTATGGATCCGATATCGGATCCGAACCGGCATAGTTTTCCAGCTATGGATCCAAGCTCTCAGCTCCTCCCCTCACCCATAATGCCCTGCTCTACCCTCATGACCTCAGATCGAGTTTGCCAAAGCAACAATACCCTCAAAAGGGTAACAAGTAATATGCAGGAAACTGAAAGGCCAGGGGGATAGGAAGGCGGGATGGTTGCAGACAAATGAATACACCTACTCAGATGGAACGTTATGGTGAGTACATAACTTCTAAATCTGAAGTAGGATATTCATTTGTCTGCAACCTGTGGGACAGAGTCCCCAGCTACCTGAATCTTGGGCCATCATGGAAGGATATTCCGACCGCTGGAGCCAAAGGATGCTCTACCCCTAGATGCAAGATCCAACTTATAGTGAGAAATAAATGTATGAGATGAAGCCCACGTGGCTGCTGCACAAATATCATCTAGAGGAATCCTAGCCTTGAAGGCTGCCGAGGTAGATACTGACCGGGTTGAATGGGCATGAACACCCTCCGGTGCGGGCCTTCCTGACGCTTGATAAGCCAATAAAATGCACTGTGAAATCCAGCGGGACAGAGAAACTTTAGAAATTGGCTTGCCCAAATTGAATTTTGCAAAGGAAATAAACAGCTGGTCGGATTGCCTATGACCAGCTGTCCTGTTGAGATAAAATCTTAGTTGCCTGTGAACATCGTGAGTGTAGCCTATATTCACCTTTGTTTTCATACTTAGGGAAGAAAACAGGGAGGTTAATGGATTGATTGATGTTTGCTTCAGAAGCGATTTTAGGAAGGAAGGACGGTTGGTCCTGAGGAGACACGTCCGGATAAAAACCAAGTAAGGAGGTTTAGCTGATAAAGCTTGAAGTTCAGAAACTCTCTTGGCTGATGTAATGGCTACCAAAAAGGCTGTCTTGTAAGACAAGAATTTGAGATCCACTGTAGCCGGGCTCGAAGGGGAGCGGTCAAGGCCTGTAGGACCAAAGAAAGGTCCCAAGGAGGAACTGCTTGCTTTATAGGGGCCTGAGAAGGAAAGTACCCTTAAGAAAAGTTTTGCACAATTTGGCTGACATAAGAGGATTAGACTCTTGACCAATGTGATAGTGAGAAATAGCCGCCAGTTGAACTTTGACTGTGGAACTGCTGGCACCATCATTAAAGAGAGAGGTTAGAAAATCAAGCACTACAGGGAGAGGAACCGTGAAGGGATCTAGGCCTTGACCCTCCGCCCCCACACAGAAACGTTTCCATTTGCTTCGGTAAACCTTTCTAGTGGATGGTTTATGAGCCGCCACCAAAATAGCCTTTACCGGAGAAGAAATACCGGTAAGTCCTTATCAAGAGTGGAACTGGAGCAGCCAAGCGGTCAGCTTCAGGTTGTCCAGGTTCGGAGGAGGAATGCAGGAAGGATGGGATATCAGATCCGGAATGGGATCTAGAATCCAAGGAGGATTCACCGAGTGAGACCTTAGGAAGGGGAACCAGATCTGTCGAGGCCAGAATGGAGCAATGAGAATCATTCTGCAACCCACCCGAGAGGCTTTCTGAAGAACTTGCAGCATCAGAGGCAAGGGTGGATAGGCATACAGAAGACCGGGTGGCCAAGCATGCACCAGAGCGTCTCTTGGGGTACCTCCGGGAGGAGGTATTAGAGCCAAAATACTGTCGCACTTGGTGTTTGAGGGAGAAGCAAAAGATCGCATGAAGGGTTCCCCACCGTGCGAATATGCGTTCCGCTACTTGACAATTGAGAGACCACTCGTAAGGGGTCAGAATGGTGCGACTGAGCTTGTCCGCTAGGATGTTGGACCGACCCGGAATGTGCGTTGCTATGAGAAAGCGATTGGTGGAGGTTGCCCATTCCCAAACTCTCATGGCCTCTCGACAAAGAGGGTAAGACCTTGTTCCCCCTTGCTTGTTGATGTACCAGACAACAGACATGTTGTCCGATTGAATCGCAACTGTTCCCAAGGGAAGAAAGTCCTGAAGTGCTAGCAACGCTAAGAGCACTGCTCTCATCTCTAGAACATTGATATGCAGTAAGGTCTCTGAATCGTTCCACGTGCCTTGGACTGTCCGGCCTCAAAGTGCCCCCACCCGAGGCGGGAGGCGTCCGTGGTCACCGTGGCGAGAGGGGAGAAGCACAAAATGGGCGACCCTCGTGGAGATCCGGGAGTGGAGCCACCACAAGAGGGACCGCTTGCAAGCCTTGCTGATCGCTATGGGATGATGCATGGGGAGAGCAAGGTATGACCACTGAACTAAGAGCGTCCACTGTAGAATGCGCATATTGAGCCTGGCAAGAGGAAGAAGTGCTATCGAAGCCATGGACCCTAGAGCCCTCAGGACCAACTCCGCTGGAACAGAACATGAATGGAGAATGGCCGCACCTGGAGCTGCAGATTTAGAACTCTGTCCGCAGTGAGGAAGGCTCGTAAACTCCTTGTGTCTAGTCTGGCCCCTATGAAATCTAAGAGCTGAGTGGGTGCCAGGTTGGACTTGTTTGTATTTATTGTGATGCCCAGAAATGGAGCAAGATGGAGAAAGGAGTCTCGCCGAGAGAAGTAGATGCCTTGTTGGGGCGGTAAGGAGCCAGTCGTCCAGGTAGGGAAGACCTGCACCCCTGAAGCCTCAGGTGGGCCGCTACCACTGCTAGTACTTTGGTAAACACCCTGGGGCTGTGGTGAGACCAAAGGGAAGGACCCGGAACTGGTAGTGACTGGCTCCCAGCCGGAAGCGGAGAAACCTCCTGGGCGTCTGTCCATTAGGATGTGGTAGTACGCGTCCTTGAGATCTATCGAGCACATCCAGTGGCCTTCTCCCAGAAGGGGAGAATAGATTGTAGAGTGACCATTGAATTTTTCTTTGGGGACTGCCAGGTTCAAGAGAGAGGTCTAGGATTGGTCTTAGCTCCCCGTCTTTTTGGCACTAAAAGAACCTGGAGTAGAACCCTGATCCGATCTGGTCTGGGGAGCGGGCTGGATGGCTCTTTTCTAGCAGATGGCCAATTTCTGCCAAAGCGGCCTCCTTTGACCGGGTGGTACGTCTGGGAGGGACTTCAACTTTGGAAGGTGAAGGAAAGGAATGCGATATCCCTGGATATGATTTGGAGAACCCAGCGGTCCGATGTTATGGACTCCCATGCCGCTAGGTGCCCGAACGTCCCCGACTGCCTCCAGAGTAGAGCAGTCGGGCAACCTCAGGGTTGCTGCGGGCCGTTCAGAGAAAGGTTCCCTGGACCCGAAGTTTCTGGGAGCCCCTCTGCCTCTAGGGCGGCGTCCTCCCTGTCCTCCTCTGCCACGGAAGGACTGGTTGTCCGAGCAGGCTGGGACTGCTGCGACTTCGGAACCACATCTTCTTCTGACCCTTTTGGTTCCTAGAATAGGGCCTCTGGGGTGCAGAGAAGCGGATTCGACGGCAGACAGCGTCTTCCCGTCCTTCTCGCTCTGGGTCAACGTCTCATGAGCGGTCTTGCCAAACAGAGCAGAACCATCAAAGGCGTTAAGCGCCTTGAAGGGCTCAGAAAAATCGCAGTGGCGGAGCCAGGCCTGACGTCTAGTGACCAGTCCTGTCCCCGCAGCTCTAGCGGCGCCCTCCGTAGCATGGGAGAGTAGCCGCATAAAAGTATTGTGACTGACCTAAGAGTGGCCATTTTGGTGGAGTGCAGAGCTCTGTCCTCCTCCGAAATGGACTCAGGGGGGGATGCAGCGTACTCCTTAATAAGGTCTCGCTGCATCCGAATAACATGTGCCAAATAGTTCAGCGCCCTTACCGAGAAGGTCGCCGAACTGAACATCCGCTTCCCCAAGCGGTCCATCATCCGAGACTCCTTGCTCGGTGGGTGGACTGAGGTACTCTCCTGAGCCAGTTCCCTCTTTGTGGCCGCCGCCATCAACATGGCATCTACAGGAGGCCCCTTGCTCCAATGGGTCCTGTCAGAAGGCGGGCTAAGGATTCTATCAGGTCTTTTGGGAATTGGCTCCACGGTGTCCGGTTCCTTCCACGCCCTGGTGGTAATAAGGTCCACCAGGGGTCGGCAGGGGGACACCCAAGAGGTAGACGGGCCCGTTTGAATGCCTCCAAGAACACGGACTCGTCCGAGGAAGACTTGGGGCAGACCACCCCCTAATCTGAGACATTTCCATGATGTCTCCGAAGGAGACATCCTCGGGGTGACCGTGGGAGCCTTCCCTTCCTCCAAGTCCGTGTCTTCAGTGAGAGACTCAGGGAGTCAATGTGCCTCCTTTGCACGTATGCTTGCGAGGAGCCTCCTCTGGGGGCTGTCAGAGGAGTCCTCGCAGCAATTTGCTCCATGGGAGCAACTTGGGGCACAGAAAGCGGGCTGTCCCAGGGCCGGATGGTGGAAGCCTGGCCCAGTGCAGAGGGAGGGCGGGCGAAGCAAGTGCCGGGGTCCGGAGACCCTCAACAGAGCCCTCTCCACTACATCAAAAGCGAAGGAGCCGACCTCGACCAAAGGATCCGACAATCGGCTCCCCTCGGATCCGAAGAGTGGATCGGGCGGCGCACTTTCGGATCCGGCGACAGTGCGCTCCGACACAGGCGGCGCCGGCGAGCACTGATCCCCGGATCCGGCTTCGGATCCAGGCTCCGAGATCGGATCCGGCACTCGAGGCATGGTCGGATCCGGTACCAAGTACTATCGGCTCCGACCTCCCCGCTCGGCTGCTCGGCTCCAGTTGCTCCGAACCCGGGAAGCGGGTCGGAGAAGGAGCAATGGGCTTAAAAGGGTGTTGAGCTCCCCGGAGGCAAGAGCACTCCCATCTGCATCTGGGCCTGGATGAACCTTCTCATCATCCGGTCCAGATCAGCATCGAAAGGCTATGGGTAGATCTCGGCCGAGGCTACCGAGGTAGGCCTGGAATGCCTCCTCGATAGCCTCGGCGGAGATCGGGTCTCCTCCTCCTCAGGACCCGGTGAGAAGCACACAGGTGACCGGAGCCGAGAAGGAGGAGACCGCAACAAGGAAGCCGGGAGAAGCCGCTTGGCTGGCGGGCGAAACAGAGGTCTCGGCCCGCCGCTTGTGGTGCTTCTCCCTCCGGTCCTTAGATGCATCCTCTCCTGTCCTGAAGCGGGAGTTTGAGTCCCAGGAGCAGGAGGGGTGCCACAGGGAACAACTGCAGCCGCAGGAGTCCCGGCGAGCGGAGGTCGGAGCCGAGTCCGGCGGTAAAAGACCCGCCAAGACCAGCTTGGACCTCCGCTCCCTCAGTGCCCTGGGGTTGAACCCTGCACAAATGGAACAACCAGATGTGAGGTGTTCAACCCCAAGACACTAACACACAGTGTGGCCATCAGCGGTGAGAGCTTATGGCCACACTCGGAGCATTTAGAAAATATGGACTTAGGCTGTTCAGCCATAGTCACTAAATTTCACCTAAAGCTACAAAAAGTAACTTAAACAATAAAAAAGCACACAGGCCTCACACACACTCTACGTACCAGCGAGGGAGGAATAAAATTACTACTGAAAATTAAATTAAACTAAAAACAGTCAATAATAATAGGAAACCTACAACTTTCACACAAAAATTGTTAAAGAAAAAATTCTCTATTTTTAAACAAGAAAAATCCACTTAGCTGAGAGCTATGAAATCCACATCTAGTTACCAGCGCGGCAAACAAGATCTGAGGTCATGAGGGTAGAGCAGGGCATTATGGGTGAGGGGAGGAGCTGAGAGCTTGGATCCATAGCTGGAAAACTATGCCGGTTCGGATCCGATATCGGATCCATAACCCACAGGTTGCAGAC
Source organism: Protopterus annectens (assembly GCF_019279795.1). Taxonomy (NCBI): domain Eukaryota; kingdom Metazoa; phylum Chordata; order Ceratodontiformes; family Protopteridae; genus Protopterus; species Protopterus annectens. The sequence continues at coordinate 604,173,810 of NC_056748.1, forward strand.
AAATGAATATCCTACTTCAGATTCATTGTTTCCAGGCTGTGGCAATGTTGAGTCCAAACACTTTTTAGGTACCATTGAAGTTTCCTCGTATGCAGTCTTGCATATGGAATTAGTAGGATGCATGATGCCATGAAGCCCAAAGCCTGCAGAAGTTTTCTTGCAGATAACTGGGCCTTTGTTGCCAACATTTTGAAGTAGGTAGTCATTTGCCTTTGTTTGCCTGGCGTGAGATAAGCCATCGGGGCAGTTGTATTTAAGCGTGCACCGAGGAATATTATCTCTTGAGCGGGTACTAGTTTTGACTTCTTTTTATTGACTGTGTACCCTAGGCATGTTAGAAGTATTTTCACAAATGCCAGATGTTGTAGAAGAATGTCCTTGTTCTCTGCTTGAATTAAACAGTCGTCCAAGTAAGGATATATATTTGTATTCCTCTGTCTGCAGAATGCAATTACTGGTGCCAGGCACTTTGTAAAGACTCTGGGCGCAGTAGATAAGCCACAGGGCAGTGCAGAGAATTGGTAATGCATTGTGCCAGCCTTGAATCTGAGGTATCTTCTGCATGATTGTCTGACTGGGACATGCAGGTATGCCTCTTTTAGGTCTAAAGTTACAAGCCAAGCATTCTTGCCCAGCATGGGCAGAAGCTGCTGCAAAGTCAACATTTTGAACTTTGGTATATCCAGGAATGTGTTCAGAATAGATAGGTCCAGTATTGGTCTCCAGGCTTTGTCCTTTCTGGGTACCAAGAATAGTCGAGTAAAATCCTTGTCCCTGCTCTTGCTCTGGAACTTGTTGAATGGCCCCCATGGCCATGAGGGATGAGACTTGTTTTTGTGCCTCTGCCCACTGATTTTTTGGCAGATCTGGCCAACCGTTTGCCTTTGGCAGGGTATGGAAATGGAACTTGTAGCCTTGTGACACTATATTTACAACCCACTTATCCTGGGTTATAATGTGCCAATTTTGAGAAAAAAGTGCTAATTTTCCCCCTAAGGGTGCTAGCACCCCATTGCTTTGACCTGTATGAACCTTGTGCCTGGGATCTGCCTCTAGGGCGCTTGGATCTGCCCCTTTGAAGTCTGTCTGACACAGGAAAGGACCAATTCTTTGTAGGCCAGTTTCTACTAAACCTAAGTGGCTGTACTTGTAAAACATCTTTGACAGTTTGCATAGATTTAGCTTTGTCCTCCATTTTCTTTAACACCTCTTCTGCCTTAACACCAAACAAATTATCATGCTGTAAAGGTGCATCTAATAATTTAACTCTTACATGATCAGGCAGATTTTGTTCCTTTAACTAAGCATGACTCCTAATTACAGAACTCGCGACTATGTCCCTGCAGGAGGCCTGCAAAGAATCAAAACCACATTGCAAAGTATGCTTTCTAACTTATTCAGCTGCATGCAATAAATCCTGCATTTCCTTGTTTTCTGCACATTCAGAGTTTAACAACATTTTCTGTTTAAGCAAAGCCATGACATGTTGCTGATATTGAGCATATGAAACTGACAGTTTAATGCCCTTATAGCCAAGGTAGCAGATGTGTAAACCTTTTTTCCCCATCTATCCAGTGCCCTAGAATCTCTGTCAGAGGGGGTAGGGTTTTTTGCAGCAGAAGCCTCAACTCCTTTGGGACCCTGTGAAATGGTTTCTGGGTCTGCAGCAGGGTTTTTAAAAAGGAATGTATAAGAGTCAGGAACCCTGTAGTATCGGTCAGGCTTAACAGGAGCTGGAGGTAAAGAGTCAGGGGTCAGACTAGACTCCGAAAACGCATTATCTACAATGTCTAACACAGGTGGAATGGCTAGAGGCCTGTGTTGCGGTAGTAAAAGGAAGTCCCTGAGCCTCTTTTTAGATTCTAAAAAATCTTGGCTCTCCCAGTGGAAATGCTCCCTCATGGTGTGCAAGGTTTCCCCAAAAGAATAGTCCTCTAGAGGAGAAGCTGAAGGTATAGACTCCTTCAGCATCAGAATCCTCATAGGGGGGGGAAGAGAATATTCCTGATCAGAAGAGAAATCAGTAGAAATAGAAACATGATCTGAAGATTCATAGTCTGTCTCTTGCCTAGGCCTCTTATCAGGAGGGGATGGGAATCCCTGATCAAGGTAATCAAGTCTTCGGCCAATTTGAGCATCTGTTTTTTGGGCATAGAGGCCTGACCACGTGGCTCTTGAGTTTGTTTCTTTGCTTTAGAAGGTCTTTGCCTTTGATGCTGAAGTCGGTTTAATGTAAAGATGTTTAGGTCTGAATACACCCTCAGAAGCCGGTGCCTGCTCAGCGGCTCTGGACCCATCTGAGGGAATAGTGTCCGAGGCTCCAATACCTTGAGTTTCCAGTGGCATAGCAGACTCCACGTGGGAGTTGGTAGCGGCCTGTGACTCTAAGGTAGCGGGTATCAGGGGCTGCGAAAGCGCCTCGCTGAGAACCGGCAACTGGCATAGGAGAAGCTTCGTCGTTGGTTTTGGGCCTCAGTTGTTTTTCTCTCTCCCTTTCTTTGCATTTTTTTTTAACATCGGTCTGGAGCAGGAAAAAAGTTTCCCCAACTAAGTACTTAGCTTTACTGAATACTCTGGATCTGAAACTCGAACACAAAAATCTCAGGAGTCGGCCGACCGGCACTTGAGAATTACTACTGCTTCAGGCACCGCGCGGCAAGAAAGACTGAAGAAAATGGCGTTGGCTGCTTATTTTATAACCCTGATGACCTGACGTCAGGGAAGGGGTGACAGCAACCGATGCAGGACCCAAGACTTTGGAATTCAGGCCGACTGGGTGCAACCTGCCAGCAGGATTACCCAAATGTAATGACTGCAACAGTGAAACACGAAGAACATCATAGAATTGTTTCAAGAAGCCAGAAAAAAATCATGTAAACTACAGAAGTAAAGTCTTAAAATAAAGGCTGATTTAGTAGAAACCCAAATACATCACCCCCCTGGACACACGCATGCACACACCAATATGCGCACATTTACTTACACAAACATACATACTCTTAAAATATCAAAGGACTGCTCAGACTGGAAATTTAAACTTTCCTAGGCAACCATGAGAAACAAGAATGACACCGGGATTTAGCAGCTGGGTCTCTGTCAAAAGTCATGAAAACTCCCTAGAGCAGAAGAAAGGGGAAACCATGAGTGTAAAAATATGGCTTTCCCAATAAAGATAGTGAGAACCTTAAACATATACAAAGGATGGAAAAAGGTAAAATGTATTTACTCAGTCTGAGAATGTACTTACTTCTTCAGGTTGAGGACTGGACATCTATTCAATGCATCCAACAGCTTTATTCCATCAAATGAAAATACCGCAAGTGCTTTAGGACAGGTTAGGATCCACTTAAAATCCAAAGTGGTTTTCTAAACAAGACTTCACAGGTCACAGGTTAATACTGGACTGCTGATCCGCTATCCTATTAGTAGCCTAAATACATGATCCCACATTGCATTTACCACGACAAATTAATACCAGACCCCCAAAAAAATTGCTAACTTTGAAGTTAGCTATGTCTCCTTTCCATAAAGACTTGAGGGGCTAGACCAGGGGTGTACTTATGCTTACCCATACAGTAGCTCAGGCTGTACTTGAATGGTCAGGGAAAGTACAGTTGTGTATGCTTACCATAAATGTAAATGTTCACTGTTGCAGTCCTGCCTTGTGGGATTTACTGCAGCAGAAGCCCATTGGTCGGCCCAACTACAAGAGAATATTTTCCTCTCCTCTTGAAGCCAGCAGACGCTCTGTCTAATAATACTATGTCTGGATATAAAGGGTGTAGGTCGGCACCATGACCTCAGTACGTTTTTTGTTCCCAACAAGTAGGAGCCTCCCAGTATGTCACTGAAGTCGGGGGTTTAGGACCCTAGATTCCAGAATAAATATGAAGGAGAGGGGGTCACCCTGACTGACAAGAATGTCCTAGTCTATCCCATAGGCAAGAGGGGAAGAAAGGATGGAAGGAATACTGGAAAAGTAAATACCATAAATGTAGATACTCGATTGCAAGTGTAAACAACTGTACTATGTTCTTAATGCTTCAATGTTGCAGTTCTGACTTGTGGAATGATTACCAAAGCTGAAAGAAGGGTGGATAGAAGGACTAAGGAGAGACAAGGTTGCCTGTAAAATGGCTGCGGCAAACTCTGTTCTGCACCTGGAAAGTTAAGATGATGGTAATGTTTGGTGAAGGTATGCAGAGAAGACCAAGAAGCCACTTCCAAAACATACTTAGTGGTCACCCCTTCAAGAAAAACAGCAGAGGTAGCAGTAGCCCTAGTGGAATGTGCCCCAACAGAATCAGGAGGCTTCTTATCAATGATTGCTGTAGCAAAAGGAGATACAGTGGGAAATCCACTTGGAAAGTTTGTTTAGAAAATGGTCTCCCCTCAGAGGTACTGGCAAAGGCCACAAAAATTTAGCATGACTTCCTAACATTCTTGGTTTTGCCCTAGTAGTAGTGCAGTTACCTATGCACATCCAAAGAATAAAGGATCCTTTCTCCCTTGTTTTGAGGGTTAAGGAAAGAATGTAGGCAAGTGAATGGTCTGGTTTAAAAAAGTCTCTCACCACCTTTGCATAAAGGAAGGGTTGGTCCTAAGAGATACTCTATCTAGACTGGAAATTATGAAAGGCTCCATACGCAGAAAGGCCTGTACGTCTGACACCCCTCTGGCTGAGGTAATGGCTAGTAGGAAGGCTGTCTTTTGGCTAAGGAATTTTATAACAGCAAAAGCCACTGGTTCGAAGGGAAGGGTGAGAAAGAAACTGAGGTCCCAGAGGGAAGGAGGTTTTCTGGGAGGCCTAAGGTGCACAACAACTCTCAAAACCTGTTTTATGAGGGTATGTGAAAAGAGAAGAGGGTGAAAAAGCAGATAGGAAGAAATTGCTAAAGTGTGCATTTTTATAGAAAAGTAGGAGAGACCTAGGTATAACATGATCAAAGGGCTCAGCTCAACAAGGATTTTGCCCCTTTTGTCTATACCAAGTAATGAATCTTTTCCATTTGGCAGAGTAAAACTTTCTCCTGCAAGGTATCCTGGCTTCTTTTACAATGTCCAGTGCCCGTTTTTCAAGAAGCAATTCCTTCCGTGGGATCAAGTATCATCCAAGATGTCAATTTGAATGTGTGTGCAAGCTGGGGTGTATGATGGCACCCCTGATCTGCATTAACAGGTCCATTTTCTCTGGTAGCAGACATGGTTCCCTGTTGGTTAGGCTGAGCAATAGAAGATATAAGTGCTGCCTCAGCCAATCTGGCACTATCAGAATTATCCTTGCTCCCTCTTCCCTTATTTTCAGAAATACCTTGGGTAGCAGAGGTACTGGCGGGAAGGCATAGAGGAGTAGACCTGCCCAAGGGAAGGCAAAGGCATTGGTCGTCCAGGGTAACTTCATTTTGTTCCTGCAGCAAAACTTTTCCAACTGAGTATTTTTTCCCATGGGAAAGTTCCATCTGTGGCACACCCTATTTTTCAGCTATGTTTAGAAGAACTTTGTGATGCAGTTTACAATTCGTGGGGGTCTGACAGGCTCCTGCTAAGGTGATCCACTAGTTGACTGGTTTCTCCTATTAGGTACTGTGCCATGCATCCCTAGGGAGTTTGCTGTTTCCCAAAGGTCCACGGCTAAGCAGGCGCCAGGGATATAAACTTTGCTTGCTACATAAGCAGAACATGCTGGCAAGACAGAAATAGTCTCAAAGGATCCCCATGTTCTGGAATAGGCCCCCATCCATGTGGATTACAGTCCATCCCTAACCCTGCTCACACATAACCTTGACCATAGAATGGGAAATCATAAATTCATCCCTGAGCTGGCCTACATGCCTCTTATTGACAGAGGCAGACCGTAAACATTCCCTAACTAACTCTCTCTCTGGATGGAGATAGTTAATTCACCCTCCTGGCAGGCTCACATGTCTCCTATAGACAGGATCCACAGTAAACTTTCCCTAACATACCTCCCCACATAGCAACCACCGAAATAACATACCCACTAATTTTGATGCATATGTTACAAGATTACGAAAATAAGTTGGATTGCACAGCTAGGCTTATTAAGGGCCTGGTGGTCTTTAACCTAGAATATACCTATGAACCTAAGAGTCATATTCATCTATTTTTCCATGTGCTTGGGAAGAATAGGGTTGGAGCTATTTTTATACATTTGCCAACACGTATCCTGCAATCCTATTCCACTGATTCAGTTTCCTGGAAGGATGTCTGCAATTAAAACTCCATTTATTTCTGTATATTTCTTGCTAATTTTACATTATAAGCACCTAATGTTAAACACTTGAAAGAATAATTAACTCACCTTTTAGATGAAACAAATCATCATATAGCCAGGGTCCAACAGCAATAGGTAGTGTGATTGGTCATGAAGACTGCAGCCAGTGACAATAGACAGTTTGCCACAAAACACAACTATACACGTATATGAGGACTGTGAAGCCACGCACTTCCAAAATCACTGGACCTACAACCCATGCTGTGTAGAGATGGAATCAAAGTTCTAGTACACAGAGATGCATATATACCTAGGTCCTCTACTACAGACAGATGCAATTTGCTAAGAGGAGCAACTCCCAAGATAAGAACTACAGCACAGTGAGCTCAAGAGAACTTTTATCAAAGATGATGGTCTAAAAAGAAATTCTGACTACATCAAAACTTCAGCAAAGGAAGGCCCAAAACATGTCAAGGCATAGGAAGGCCCAAAACATGTCAAGGCATAGGAAGTGCTGATTATGTGCTTCCATCAATCATACATCATGCTGGGGGTTGATATAATGGTTAAGGCATTTACCTCACAGACACAAGTTAGAGGATCTAATTCTCACCTTTGATAAGGAAAATGGCTTGGCTTAAAATGACTGACATATGCAGCTAGCCTAGTACTTATGAAACTATACAGAAAACTTTACTGCATTCTAGCTCTGCAAGGTTGCACTGTAAACATATCAGACAGCAGGAAAAATGGGAACACATCATAATGGAAATACTGAGATCCCAGAGAAAACCACAGTAACTTCTTAGGTTTACAGTAAACCTTGACGTGCCAACAAAATCATAGCTATCGAGCTCATACAGCAATTTGGGGGGCTTGTGGGTACTGCTATTGTTAAAAGACCTCACACAATAAAGTTCAAAAATGCTCCTAAAGCATCTGAAGCAATGATACAAAAATGTATGGCAGACTGCAAAAAAAAAAATGGTGAGGATCAATAAACAGACTACTGATTTTAAATTAGACACCGATAAAAAGCCTAACAGGCTGAAAAATCATATTAAAAGTACTGGAAAAAGAAAAATACTGAAAAGAAAGATGTGCACTAAATTGTAAAATATTCTGGCCACCAGGTAAAATCACTTGCTCAAAAACTACTAGCATCTGAGCAGAAAAGAAAAAGTACAAAGTTCTTTTACAAATCACAGCTCTTGAAGTAGTCTAATATTTGGAGTCGTATGGACTGTTGAAGCCAGGAATGGTAAAATGAATTAAAAGTGAAAAACAAAGATCACAACAGAATTAAACAATCACAGATGCACCTCGGATAATGTTTCTACTGGTGTACGATGTCTGCCAAGAGCATGCACACTACAGACAAAATATGACATCATACTATGCCAGTTAAGAACTGCGGTGGTGGTGCTGCGGTAGCATTGTCGTAGCATTGTCGCCTCACAGTAAGACGTTGTCCTGTTCGATTCTCAGCTAGAGTGTCTTCTGTGTGGAGGCATGCGTGAATGGGCATACCTTCGTTGAAGGTTGTGCATCAGGGCTGGCAACTCGGCACGTAAAAATCTACTTCCAATCATTGGCGGACCGGAGTTTTGCTGTGGCGACCCCTAACCAGGAAAAGCCGAAAGACACAACAACTATGCTAGTTAAGCATATGTTCCCAAAAAAGACTACCTACCTTCTGCACTGAAGGTTTTAATGGCAAGAATTAAAAATTTAGGATAACGGACACTTTTCTGTCCAATGCTAAATCAGTTAACAGTCGAGGTTGGAGATTTAATCTAAACAGGCAAGGGGAAGAGAGCCTCTTTCAATGATTTTATCTGGAACCTGTTTGACTAGTTAAAAGAGAGGCCAAGTCCCCAACTACTTGACCACTTGGGTGGCCTTAAGGAATGAAATTCCTGAGTACAGCTGAGCCAAAGCCTTGACTTTAGACCAAACATCCAATTTATAGTGAGAAATGAATGTATAAACTTTTGAAAAACTGCAGCACAAATATCAATAGGAACACTTGACAAAAAGGCTGTAGATGAGACCACTGATCTAGTTGAATGAGCTCTGGGTTTTGAAGCCAACAGCAGACATTTTTGCTGATTTACAGTAGATATACATTGAGTTAGCCATCTAGACATATAAATCTTTGATACTGCTTGTCCCAACTTAGCCTTTGCAAACGAAATAAAAAAGAAGTTATGTACTCACCATAACGTTCCATGTTTGTTGTCCAGTATCTCGCTTTCAGTCTTGCTGGGGCTCCAACTCTGCCATATACCAAAGCTCGAGAGCTTCTACTGGCTCAAGGCTAAGCCCTATCCCATGGTGCTTAATGGCTGTTCCCCAGATCTCGTTTGAGGAAGAAAGGTTTCTATCATATTCAATATCCAAAAGGATAATATATGAAACATATCGTCATAAAGTTAACAAGAAAAGGCAAGAAGAGAATCAGACCTTATCTGCCAATTTTGAAATATTTCCTCTAGTTCTTCCAGAAGGGGGATGGCTGGGTGGGATGCAAGACTGAAAGCGAGATACTGGACAACAAACATGGAACGTTATGGTGAGTACATAACTTCTTTATGTTATGTTGTCCCATCTCGCCTTCATTCTTGCTGGTTGGGACAGAGACCCCAGCACCTTCTTCTTGGGTGTCTCAAGAGAATAAACTCTTCAGGACAGTGGAACCAAAAAATGCCCTGTTCTGGGAGGCCACATCTATTTTGTAATGAGTAATAAAGGTATGAGGATTAACCCATGTAGTGGCAGCACAAATTGAATCCATTGAAAGGCAATGGAGGTAGATACCGCTCTAGTTGAATGCCCTTTAACTTCTCCTGGTGGTTCTTTATTGTGGGAATCATAGACAAAGGTGATGGTCTCAGTAAGCCATTTGGAAAAGGTAACTTTTGAGATTGCCAACCCTTTTTTATTTTCTGAATAGGAGACAAACAATTGGTCTGACTTTCTGAATTATTTGGTCCTATGCAAGCAAAACTCCAACTGTCTATGAACATCTAGTTGGTGGAGTTTATACTCTGCCTTGTTGCCATATGTAGGAAAAAAACACTGGTAATTCTATATTTTGGTTTAAATTTGCTTGAGAACAAACTTTCGGTAAGAAGGAAGGATTTGCTCTGAGGGAGATACTAACTTTGTGGAAGATCAAATAGGGTGGATGGATAGACAAGGTTTGCAATTCTGATACTCTCCTGGCTGAAGTCATTGCTGTCAGAAAGAGTGTTTTCCAAGATAAAAATTGTAATGAACAAGATGATGCTGGTTCGAAAGGAGGCAGGATCAAAGATGATAATACTAGATTGAGGTTCCAAGGAGGAAGAGGAGGAGGTTCTCTGAAGGGTGGTCTTATCTGAAAAGTACCCTTGAGGAAAGCTTTGCATAGTCTACGGGACATTACACTAGATTCAAAGTATCCCACATGATAATTAGAAATAACAGCTAACTGAACTCAAATAGTGGCTGCCGCTGCTCCTTGACTAAAAATATATGTCAGAAATTCCAGAACTGCAGGTATAGACACTGTAAAGGATCTATGTGTTTTTTGTTTGCCCAACAAGAGAACCTCTTCCATTCTGCTTACATAAAGTTTCCTAGTTGTCTGCTTGTGTGAGGAGACTAGAATGTGATGAACTGCAGGGGAGAATTCCAGAAGTCTGGCTAAGATCGGAAGTGGAGAAGCCAAGCTGTCAGCTTGAGGCTGTGGAGGGCAGGGAGGAGCGTTCCTGACTGATGCGTCAGAAGATCTAGCACTGGGTCCAGGATTCATGGGTCCTCCTGAAGGTGGGGCCAAAGAAAGGGGAACCAAATCTTATGAGGCCAGTATGGCGCACTGAGAATTAACCTGCGACTCAACGACTTTGCTTTCTGGATAACCTTTGGAATCAAGGGAAAAGGGGAAAAGGCATAAAGAAGTTCCAGGGGCAAATCATGAACAAGTGCATCCCTCAGTGACTCTCCCGGAGGAAAAATTAGGGCAAAGTAGTTGCTGCATTCGGTATTGAAGGGAGTGGCAAAAAGGTCGCAGCAAGGCTGGCCCCATTTGCAAAAAATTTGATTCTCAACTTCCTGATTGAGGGATCACTCGTGACGCATGAAAATTACTCTGCTTAGCCTGTCTACTATAAAGTTGGACTTCCCTGGGATGTGCATTGCTGTCAGAAAGTGCTGAGAAGATATTACCCATGGCCAAACTCTCTGGGCCTCTCGACATAGGGGGTAGCATCTGGTTCCCTCCGGTTTGTTGATGTACCATACCACCAACATACTGTCCATCTGAATTGTAATAGTCCCCGTGGGAAGAGGGTTCTGAAATGCTTGCAACGCCAGAAGCACTGCCCTCATCTCTTGGACACTGATGTGCAAATGGTACTCGTGATCTTTCCAAACCCCTTGGACCATCAGTTCCAGATAATACCCCCCCATCTGGGAAACATCCGTGGTTACTGTAGCAACAGGTTGGGAAAGTACAAACTGTCTTCCCACGGTTACCGGAGTGGACTGAACCCACCAAAGTAGGTCCTTTTTGCAGCCGTGTATTATGAGGATCTCGTGAGACATGGGTAACTCCTGTATGGACCATTGAGCGAAGAGTAGCCACTGCAATATTCGCATGTGAAGTCATGCCAGGGAAGTAGTGTTATCATCGCTGCCATAGAGCCTAGGACTTTGAGGGCAAATTTCGCCTGTACTTTTTTCTTGTTGAGTAACGTAAGCACTTGTCCACGTAATGTTTATATCCTTTCTTGACGAAGTTTTGCCAACATGTCACTTGTATTTAAATCTGCACCAATGAAGGTAATACGCTGTGATGGCAACAACGCATATTTTTCTACATTTATATTAATGCTGAGTTTTGAGAAGAGATGGATGGTATAGTCTCTTGCTTTGATTAATAGCTGCTTGGTGGTGGCAGTTGGAAGCCAGTCGCCTAAGCATGGAAACACATGGAATCCCTGACGTCTCAGATGAGCCGTGACTACTGCCATGCATTTGGCAAACACCATGGGGACTGTGGTGAGTCCAAAGGGCAGAGCTCTGAACTGGTAATGACTGGCTCCCAGCCAGAAGCATAGAAATCTTCATGCATGCCTGTCCATCTTTATATGGTAGTACGCATCTTGAATATCTAACAAGCACATCCAATTGACTTTTCCCAGACACGGGAGTATAGACTGCAGTGGTACCATCTGGAACTTTGACTTTTTCAATGACTTGTTTAGTCTGCTGAGATCCAGTATAGGTCTCCAGTCCCCTGTCTTTTTTGGAACTAAAAACACCTTGAGTAAATTCTGGATCCTAGTTAGTCTGCGGGGACTTTTGGATGACTCTTTTCTTCTAGCAACGTTTGAATTTCTAGTATTGCTTGATCCCTTTGACCGGGTGGAATGTCTGCGATAAACTTTTGATGGATCAGGTGGACAGTAAAAGGGAATGTTGTAACCCCTGGATATAATGGACTGTACCAATTTGTCTCGAGTCAGCTTTAGCCAGGCTTCTGGGTACAGCGATAGTCTCCCCCCCGACTGCCTCCAGAGGTGGACAGGTGGGTCTCCTTTCAGGAGCGCTGGAAGGGCCTACCAGAGAACGTATCTCTGTCGCCCTGGTTATGCAGACCCCCCTCTGCCGCATGGACGGCATCTTCCATTATTTCCCCCTTTGCCCCTGGGGGAAGGATCACCACGAGTGTCAGATAAGGCTCTTTTGGAGTTGTGGAAAGTACAGTTGTGTACACTTACCATAAATGCAGATGTTCGAGTGTATTCACTTTTGCAGTCATTACATTTGGGTAATCTGCTGGCAGGTTTCCCTCAGTCGGCCTGAATTCCAAAGTCATAGGTCCTGTGTCGGTTGCGGTCTTCTCTTCCATGACGTCAGGGGTATAAAACATGCAGCTGACGCCATTTTCTTTAGTTTTTCTTGCCCCCGATGTCAGGTGCCCCCAAAAAGGTAGCAATGTTATATATATATATATATATATATATATATATATATATATATATATATATATATATACACATATACATACATGCATGCATCAATATAAACTTTACCTTCATCTACAAGCAAATACACCACACAGGTTGTAGAAGATAGAGAAGGTTGTAGAAGATAGAGAAGGAAAGATAAACTGTAGAATGACAGGGGGATGGCGGGAGGGTAACCTGGACTGCAACAGTGAATACAGTCTAACATCTACATTTATGGTAAGTGTACACAACTGTACTATGTTCTTCGTGTTTCACTGTTGCAGTCATTACATTTGGGTAGAATCCGAAAGCTATGGTTGGGAGGCTGGAGCTAAAGAGCATTAGGTGCGGCTATAAGGCCCTGCGGCACTGCAGTGGCAAAGCCTGCCCTGGACTTGAAGTAGAGAGGCAAATGGTAATGCTTTGTAAAAGTGTGAACAGAACTCCAAGTAGCAGCCTCTAGAATGTCTTTGGTTGGTACTCCCCTGAGAAAGGCTGCTGAAGTAGCTGCGGCTCTGGTGGAATGAGGCCTAATGCCCTTGGGCACAGGTTTACCATGGTGTAAGTAGCAGAAATGGATGCAGTGGCTCATCCACTTTGAAACTGTCTACTTTGAAATAGCCTTTCCTTCTGATCCTGCAGCACATGACACTAGTAGTTGCTCAGTTTTTCTTAGAGCTTTAGTACTGCTCAAATAGAATCTTAGCTGTCTGTGTACGTCCAAGGAATGCAGAATGCTCTCCCCTTTGTTCTGCGGAAACACAAAGAACATACACTGCACGATAACTATAGGAATCAGAGGAAATTTGAAAAGATTGCAAAAAAGAGATTGGATAAGCAATTCACAATGAAACAATAAGAAGACATAAAAATGGCTGCCAAACATACATGCAAAATCTAAAATATTTAGAAATTTTGCTTAGAAGTCTTTGCATACGTATGTTTAGACCCCAAGCAGACTCCAAAGAATTTTTCCTCGCGTAGATGGCAAACGCCGAAGGTGTAATAGGGAAGAGAGTGGTTACTGGAAACATGTGCTTTGCAAGTATAATGAGTTGGCAGACTTAAATTCCCTACAGAATACTCTGTCAGAAATATTGGGAGACAAATGGGTGCAACTGAGGAAATTATTTTTTGCACTGGGGTACAGGATCTGAATTGCCTAGATGCATAGCCGGCTTTAGGCACCAGCGAATCCCTGTTTCTGAGGGGCTCCCAACCATATCAAGTTATTTTATCTAGATATTTTGTACTATGTCTGTCAAACCAACAAAAGCTAGTACAGCAATCTTGCATACTTAATAGGTAATATATTTTTGATTTTTAAAGATGATATAAATAAAAGTTATCTCTGGTTATTTTAACAGTGTTTTATCAAGTAAGAGCCTTCACAATGCCATTAAATATTTTACTACTGACACAGTGCCCCTGCCTAAAACTCTGCAAAACGTTCTGTACACTAAAAACAAACAACATAGTCGGCTTTAGGTACCTGCAATACTCATGGTTGCATGGGCCCTCAGTCATCATTGACTGTGTGAGGGCCCCACATAAGCTGCTGCTGATTGCGAAAAAATGAGAAAAGAATGTACTAATTTTGCTCATTAACCTAACAGGGCTCAGATAAAACCTTGTTAGTATAAAGCTGAAAATTTACATGAGCAAGGTAAGCACTATAGATCAGCAACCCAGAGTGACCAATCTCGCTCGGTGCTTACCTCGGATTTTTAAGAGGAGCTGACACTTTCAATCTTCAGGGATGGTTTTCTCTTTCAGGTAGTTTTATAAACATTGGAAGGACACCAAATAGTATCACTCTCAACTTCATTGCTGAAGAGTTCTACTCAGTGCCAAAAACAATAGCAGAATAAAGGCTCAAAATTAGTAAGCCATTTTATATATTACTCTGATTCACTTAAAAGTCAATAGAGTAACACCGTTTGCATCAACATGTATTTTTGGATAAAAAGGAATAATATTTATTTATTTATTTCAGTTTGATTACCGGGGAAGTCCACTGGGTCAAGAAGAACCCATTTTCAGTGGAGGCCCGGGGAGAAAAGCTCCAAAGGCAGTACAACCAATGCAATGTTTAAGAAATACAAAACATAATACAACAGCAAGAAAACAAAGTAATACACTGCAAATTCCAATTACAATAGACAGTACACACAGTAAGAATATTTTAAAATGCATATTTACAATAGAAAGTAGACACAGTAAGAACATTGAAGATGCAAATTTGCAATACACAATAATAATCTCTGATGTCTGGATTTACTTACTACCTGTAATCCTGAATGACTTACCAGTAAGTGAAACTTTTTACGAAGTACAGAGCAAAATTGTGATGCAAAATCAGGGAAGGTCTTGGAAATCATGGGTAGTGAAAGGTGTGCATTACTCCTCATCGAGGTAAATGATGACAGACGTGTATTACTCCTCAATGAGGTAGATTAGTGACTTACCCTTGCTGCTGTTTGACGACTGTTAAACAACAGTCACTGATCCAGTGTGGCACTACCAGTGTTACACAATGTGTTGCTATTTGCTGAAATAAGTGCAAAACTACTTTGCAAGTACATTTGCAAGGGATCTCTTCAGTGGGGATCTCTGGGAAGGACTCGCCAATGTCTTGCTGCTCCCAAGCTGAAGCTTCCTCAGGCAAAGTGGGGGCAGGCTGTCCCTGAGATGGCAGGATGGCCGAAACCGTACCAGAAACAGAGGGAGTCGGGGGGAGTCAAAAGATGACAAGAGAACCTTCGCCACCACATCTAAATCCAAAGGGAAAAGTACCATAGGAGCCGTCACCCTCTGACCTGATGGGGGAGTCAGCACCGAGCCTCCAGACGCCGAGAGGAAGGCTGCACTCTTGACACGCTTGGAGCCGATACCAACCCCTTGGATCTGACGCCAAGGCTATGGTTCCGAGAGCTTGTCAGATCAGACCCAGTCTGATCAGACGTGCTGAAGGTCAAAGTCGGCGTCGAGGTACAAGGTACCCATCGGCACCGACCCCTCGACAGAGAGTCCTCAGATCTAAGGGCTCGAAAACTAAAGGCCAGATCAGGGAAGGAGTAATTGGGGTGAAAAAGGACTGTGTGCACCCCACTCTGGAAGGAGAGGGGCAGGCAAGATTCCCATCTGTATCTGAGTGCAGATGAACTTCCGCATCATCCTATAAATCTCTGCTTCAGTAAGGCTTAGAGTGGAGCAGTAGGAGGAGGCGACAGACACCGGCCTGGAGGGGCAGTGAGAAGAAGCCTGAGCCGGCAGCCAGATCCAGGGCTCCTCCGGCTCCGGGGAGAAAGGAGCCGGGGAGACTCCAGTCTCAGAGTCTACCTCACTTTAGGTGGGGGGCTGACCGGCGCAGAGTGATCTGGAAATCGCTTTCTCGGCCTACCTTTTTTGGTGGACTTGTCCCCATCCCCGGGCCTCTTGGTGGGAGTTTGAGTACCAGAGGCCGGGGAGGCGGAAGGAGCAAACACTGAAGGCACAGGGGACTTGAGTCCCCGAAGAGGGAAGAAGGCCCTTGAGTATTAATTTGTCCCTCCTTTCCTTAAGTGCCCAGGGATTAAACCCAGCGCAGGAGGTCTGGAGATGAGCTGCACCTAAGCACACTATGCACAGAGTGTGATCATCAGCTGGGGAGAGCTTATGGCCACACACTGTACACTTTCTGAAACCTGGCATGGGAGTATCAGACATATTCCATATGCAGGCCCAGCACACTCACAAACACTCAATCCAAGCACGCAAGGAAAGAATGAGGAAGAGTCTTTTTATTTACTTTTTTTTTTAACCGATGGAAACATGGGGACGTAGAAAGTAAAGAAGAAAGAGAGAGGAGAGAAAATTTAATTACAAAAAAACACACCACGACTTTCTATGCTGAGAGCTCAGATCACAATGCAGACATTACAAGTGGCAATCGAGATCTGAAGGGAGGAAGGAGACAGTGGCATTATGGGTAAGGGGAGGAGCTTTGAGCTTGGATCAGATGCTGGATATGTGGCCGAGTCGGATCGGATACAGATCTGGGAACCCACAAGTTGAAGACCAAATGAAGACAACTACTTCAGATCAACTGTTTCTGATAACTCCAGAGCACAAAAGCTTTTAATACAATGGCTCAGAAAAAGTACAGTTTTGTACCTACCATAAATGTAGATGTTCGAGTGCTAATACAGCTGCAGTAATCACATATGGGTTCTCTGCCATCAGGCGGGTCCTCGGTCGGCCGAATTCCAAAGTCTAGGTCCGGCGTCGGTTGTCGTCGCTTTCTTTCCTGACGTCAGTGCGACAGGGGTATATAAGACACAGCCGACGCCATATTCTTCAGTCTTTCTTGCCCCAGATGTCAGGTGCCCCCAGAAGGAAGGCAATACATAAATTATATATATAAATATAGTCAAGCAATGCAATATAATCAAAAATCAGTAGTTGCAAGCAAATACACCATAGCAGGAT
Organism: Protopterus annectens; assembly: GCF_019279795.1. NCBI lineage: Eukaryota > Metazoa > Chordata > Ceratodontiformes > Protopteridae > Protopterus > Protopterus annectens. The sequence continues at coordinate 604,190,514 of NC_056748.1, forward strand.
AACCCAAATTAGGTTGTATGAGGAGGTGTTAACCACTGGGCTTTTACCAAGAGGGGAAGGAGGGAAACCTGTACTGCAGCTGTATTAGCACTCGAACATCTACATTTATGGTAGGTACAAAACTGTACTATGTTCATCGTGCATACAGCTGCAGTAATCACATATGGGTAGAATCCCAAAGCTACGCACAGGGTGGTAGGCACTAGGTAGAACTGGGAGCAGCCAGAATGCTCTGCAACACAGCAGAGGCAAAGCCTGCTCTAGTTTTGGAATATAAAGGCAGGTGGTAGTGTTTTGTGAAGGTATGCACAGAACTCCAAGTGGCTGCCTCCAAAATATCCTTGGTAGGTACTCCTCTGAGGAAGGCTGTAGAGGTAGCTGTGGCCCTAGTGGAGTGGGATCTGATGCCTGTAGGCACAGGTTTGCCATGAAAGGAGTAACAAAACCGTATGCAATGGCCTATCCATTTTGAAATTGTCTGTTTGGAAATTGGCTTCCCTTGAGCTCCTACAGCATAGGACACAAAAAGTTGTTCTGATTTTCTGAAGGGCTGTGTTCTGTCCAGATAGTAACGTAGCTGTCTATGGATGTCTAAGGAATGTAGCAGCCTTTCCCCTTTGTTTTGAGGATTGGGGTAAAAGGTAGGTAAGTGTATGGCCTGATTTAAAGCTACCCTGGATACCACCTTAGGCATAAATGAAGGGTTGGTTCAAGGAAACCCTGTCCTGATGGAAGATGAGAAAGGGCTGCACAGCCATGAGGGCTTGTAGTTCGAGAAACCCTACGAGCTGAGGTAATGGCCAGAAGGAAGGCTGTTTTCCAGGACAAATATTGCAAATCTGTAGAGGCAGCTGGTTCAAAGGGAGGTAATGTTAATTTTTCTAGAATGTAGTTAAGATCCCAGGCTGGGATTGGTTGTTTCCTTGGAGGTCTTATATTCTTAGCTCCTCTGAGGAACTGTCTTAAAAGTGGGTGAGAGAATAAGGGTGGATCAGTGTTGTATTCTGCAGAAATGGCTGAGGCATGAATTTTGATGGAGGAAAATGAAAGTCCACTGTTCAACAGCTCAGCTAGATACTGTAATATCTGAGGCAAATTCAGTTTTTTAGGATCCTGGCCTTTTTTCTCATTCCAAGTGCAAAAACGTTTCCACATTGCGGAGTAAGCCTTTCTAGTAGATGGTCTTCTGGCCTCCAAAATGACATCCTGCACCTCTTTGGAGAGTAGGGTCTGTTGTGGTGTTAAGGAATTTTCCATGCAGCCAGATTGAGAGTTTTCAGCTGACTGTGAAGCGTTTTGTAGTTGTGCTGAGTCAGTAGAAGAGGCATTAGAGGTAGGGTCCAGGGAGGAGTATGTGTTAGGCTCCTCAGGAGTGGGTACCAGTGTTGTCTTGGCCAGTCTGGAGCAATCAGTATCATCTTCGGCCTGTCTGCTCTTGCTTTCAAGAGCACCTTGGGCAGAAGAGGCAAAGGTGGGAAAGCGTAAACTGTCCATGTTGCCCAACTGAAAGAAAGGGCGTCCACTCTCCATGCCTTTGGATGAAAGGTCCTTGAACAGAACTTTTCCAATTGATGGTTCCTGTGGGAGGCGAAGAGATCTATGTCTGGTCTTCCCCACGCTTGGATTATCTTTGTAAACACATGAGGATGTAACTTCCATTCGTGTGGATCTGTCATATTTCTGCTTAGATTGTCTGCCAGCGTGTTTTCCAATCCTGGCAGGTACTGTGCTTGAAGTTCGATTTGCCATTGCAGAGCCAAGTTCCAAAGCGACATGACTAGCCTGCACGGGGGGTATGAATGTGTTCCACCTTGTTTGTTTATATACCACATTACTGTGGTGTTGTCTGTTCTTATCAATAATTGCCCTGGATGCAGGAGATCCTTGAAAATTGTAATTGCATTTACCACTGCTAGCATTTCTTTTTGATTGATGTGAAGGTGCTTTTCCTTTTGGGACCATTTGCCCTGAATGCACCTGTCTGTCATGTGCCCAGGCGTAGTCTGAGGCGTCTGTTGTGATGACTTGTTTTGCTTGAGGCTTGCAGAATGGAAGACCTGTGTTTGTTTGGCATGTTTGGGACCACCATAGAAATTCCTTTTGCAAACATGGAATTATTGTTATTATTGTTTCCAAACTGTGGCTGTGTTGAGACCATAGGTTTTTTAGGTACCATTGAAGTTTCCTCATATGCAACTTTGCACATGGGATTAGAAGAATGCAAGATGCCATGAAGCCCAGAGCCTGCAGGATTTTCCTTGCAGTGAGCCTGGTACAATTTGCTAGTATTTTGAAGTAATGAGTTAGTTGCCCTTGTTTTTCTGGCGTAAGATAAGCCATCTGGGTGTTTGTGTCCAAGTTGGCACCCAGGAAAGTTATTTTCTGAGATGGTGTTAGCCTGGATTTTTCCTTGTTGACTGTGTATCCCAGAGAATTCAATAACCGTGTTACATAAGCCAGATGTTCCAGAAGTAGGTGCTTGTTGTCCACTTGGATTAGGCAGTCGTCCAGATACGGGTAAATTTGTATCCCTTGAAGTCTGCAGTAGGCAATTACTGATGCCAGGCATTTCGTGAATACTCTGGGCGCAGTAGATAAGCCAAAGGGCAATGCAGAGAATTGATAGTGGATTGAACCTGCAAGAAATCTGAGGTATCTTCTGCAACTTTGTCTGATTGGGACATGCAGGTATGCCTCCTTGAGGTCCAATGTTACCAGCCAAAACTCCTTGCCCAGCATGGGAAGAAGCTGCTGTAATGTGAGCATCTTGAATTTTGGTACGAGCAGAAATGTGTTTAGGATGGATAAGTCCAAAATGGGTCTCCAATCGGTTTCTTTCCTTGGTACCAGAAAAAGTCTGGAATAAAAACCTTGACCTTGTTCGTGAGTAGGTACCTCTTGAATAGCTTTCATGGCCATAAGCTTTGAAATTTGTATTTGAGCCTCTGCCTTTTGATTGTGTGGCAGGTTCGGCATGCCTATCATTTTTGGAAGAGTGTGAAAGTGAAATCTGTAGCCTCTGTTTATAATGTCCAGGATCCATTTGTCTGTTGTGATAATATGCCAATTTCTTGTAAATAATGCCAGCTTTCCTCCCAAGGGTGCTGCCAGCTGAGACCTGCTTGGCATGAAAAGGGGGAAGTCATTGGGTTTGTTTCCTGTATTGCTGTGCACTGTCTTCGCCACCTCTTGTGGCTGGAGTTTGCCATTGTCTGCCTCTATATGATCCTTGAGGTTGTCCTCTGCCCCTTGTGCCTGTATCTATCTCTTTGTGGCTTGTCCATGGCTGGAAAGGACCAGTTCTTTGCAGGCCAATTTCTGCTAAAACGTGGTGGTTGAACTTGTAGAAAAGCTTTGACAGTTTGCATAGATTTAGCTTTTTCTTCCATTTTCCGTAGTATCTCCTCAGCATTAGTACCAAATAGTACATCCTTTTGTAAAGGAGCATCTAGTAGCTTAGCTTTAACATGGTCAGGCAAGGTTTGTTCTCTAAGCCAGGCATGTCTACGAATGACTGATCCTGTCACAGCAGCTCTACTTGAGGCCTCTAGAGCATCATAGCCACATTGTAAGGTGTGTTTACCCACTTGTTCTGCACTATGCATCATATCCTGCAACTCCTTCAAATCTGGTTGTTCAGGTTGAGACATTTTATTTCTTAATTGTGATAACAGAAACTGCTGATATTTAAGCACATGGAACTGACAATTTAAGGCCCTCATGGCTAGGGTGGCCGAGGTATATACCTTTTTTCCCCACCTTTCTAAGGATCTAGACTCTCTTTTGGAAGGTAGTGGATTCTTAGCAGTAGAGGCCTTCATTCCCTTGGGGCCTTGAGAAATGGTTTCAGGGTCAGCATTATGGCTCTTGTAGAGAAATTGGTGAGAGGTAGGAACACTGTAGTACCTATCAGGCTTGACTGGGGCAGGAGGCAGGGAATCCGGATTTAGGCAAGCCTCCGAGTAAACATCATCAAGTATGTCCAAGACAGGAGGTATCGCTAGAGGTCTGTGTTGAGGTAACAAAAGAAATTCCCCAAGTCTTTTCTTGGAATCAGAAAAGTCTTGGCCTTCCCAATGGAAGTGTTCCCTCAAGGTGTGCAAGGTTTCCCCAAAAGAGAAATCCTCTGGGGGAGATACAGAAGGAATGGACTGCTCAGCATCCGAATCTTCAAAAGGGGAGTACGAGTGTTCCTCTTCATCAGAATGTTCTGAAAGAATGGATTCCTGGTCAGAAGAGGGAGAAGCTTCCTCCACTCGTGGTCTCTTGTCTGGAGGGGGCTGGGAACCCCTGATAAGAGTAATTAAATCCTCAGACATTTTAAGCATCTGCTTTTTAGGCATGGGGCCTGGAGATGGTCCCTGTGCAACAGGCCTCTTGGGATGCATGGCTGATTTGGACTTAGTAAAGGCCTTAATGGAGAAGGAAGAAGAGGGTCTAAAAACACCTTGGGTGGAAGTGGACCTATCCACATTAGGAGGCTCAACACTCACAGTGGCTTCGGTGGTTGTAGTCTGGGTATGGGCCGAGGAACCGGCGGTCTCGGTACAGAGGACACCGCCAAAGAAGTGTCGCCGGTAGTCAGGAGCTGCGTGGCGCTCACTGAGAACCGGACCACGTGTAGCCGGTTTTGGCGTGGTGTCGGTGGAGACCGCGGGCCTCGCGTGTCGGTCTTTGTCCTTGCGTTTTTTGGACAAAACTGTAGTCGGAGTATCCGACGACATTTTATAATCAAAGGTTTTACCAAAAAGTGCTGGGCGAACTCCGCCCGACGCTTAATAGTGCGTTATTGAAAGTAGCGAAAGCGGCAGGCCGAGACGCCGTGGTCTGGGCCTAAACAAGGTATACAGAGGAATGGAAATCCTTATGCGGTATTTGCTTCCCACAAGAAATACAATTGTTAACTTTGTCTGACATCGGTCTGAGGCAAGAAAAGTTTCCCCAACGGGGTACTTAGCTTTAAAGAAGACTTCGGTTTCCAATTATTCGTAATTTCAGGAGCTGGCCGACCGGCACTTGCGAACTGCTTCTGCTTCGGGCACCGCGCGGCAAAAAAGACTGAAGAATATGGCGTCGGCCGTGTCTTATATACCCCTGTCGCACTGACGTCAGGAAAGAAAGCGACGACAACCGACGCCGGACCTAGACTTTGGAATTCGGCCGACCGAGTACCCGCCTGACAGCAGAGAACCCATATGTGATTACTGCAGCTGTATGCACGATGAACATCAAGTAGAAGGGATTGTTGCCAGACTTAGGAAGCCTACAACAAGGAACATAACTAGAGATCCTGCAGAGGTATTAGAAATATTTTGGAAATTTCATGAAAATCTGTATAAAGCAGAAAAATGTGGAAATCATGAAAAAGTAGAAATGGAAAGGTTTATGGAAGAATTAAATATGCCAAAGTTAGAGCTGGATGAGGCTCAATTACCAACACTTAAGACAGGACTAGAGGAAATAATAATGGTGATGTATAACCAATCTACAGGACAGTCTCCAGGAAAAGATGGTGTTCCTGTGGACGTATGGAAGCTAGGAGTGAAGAAAGTGATAAAGATCTGGAAGGTTTTATTTAGCAGTATTTTAAAAGAAGGAGATGCACCAACATCCTGAAAGAAAGCCATGGTGAGTGTAATACCTAAAGATAGCAAAAGACCATCAGATCCAGCTTCATACAAGCCAATTTTTATTTTAAACACGATTATAAAATGTTAATATATATCAAGCCTAAAAGAATGGCAAATGTGATTCCAAAATTGACAGATATGGATCAATGTGGTTTTGTGGAGGGGAAACAAAGATTTGACAACATTAATAGAAGGATGGTCCAGAGGGAAGCAGAATATAAGAAAACACCACTGCTGTTGATGGGTCTTGATGCAGAGAAAGCATTCAACAGAGTAGGATGGGATTTTATGAGTAGGGCAATGTAAGCATATGCATTCCCTGATAAAATTTTAAGGTTGATTAGGAGGATATACGAGGGATCAGAGGTGAAAATTAAAAAGTAGCGGTGGTCCCTGTAGACTACTCTGTGAAAAATACTGGGTGAGAAAATTGGTGGCTAAGGAATTTTTTTTTTAATCTGCAATACAGAATTGGAATTGCCTAGACCTAGTAAGGCCTTGATGAGTTTAATTCTGGTAGCTGCCAAAAAGCAATTAATAGAAAATGGATATCAAAGTCTAATCAAAATCTAAACCAAGTGTAGTAGTCATGAAAATACTAACATCGAAAAGAGACCAAAACATGTACAATAATGTTTTGGAGGAGGAATGAGGATTAACGAAATGCAGGCACTGAATGAGATATTTAACGATTGACTTGACAAGGACTGTATAAATTATAAGTGATATATAATGTTTGCAACTGAAAAGAAGTCAATATGCTTATATCATTAAGTGTCAATTCAATAACGACTTTTTGTTTAAAAAAATGCTGATGAAAGTGTGTGTGTAACTTGAATGGTTGTCGAGATATTGTAAGCCGTTTACAAAATATTACAAACTTAATAGTTACTATCTCTAATAACCTAAATAATACTACCATTATAAAAAAGTTTCTGCTGAAAAGTTTGAAATGTACACTTTCGTAACCTAGTTCCATAGGTATGAAAAATTGTTTAAAATGTGAGGATGTAATTTTATTCCATCAAAAATCTTAGGCTCTGCCCATTCAAAATTGCAGGTCAAAATTCAAACGCATCATTGAAGAGGAGGAGTTATTTCTGGTGGCTGCCAAAAAAAAAAAGCAACTACTAGAAAATGGAAATCAAGATCTAAATAGAAAGAATAAAAAGATACTGGCTGGGGATAGGTGCTGTGCAGACAATTCAAGCTCATTCACCCTGTAGTAACCCAGTCCACAGCACCAGTGACACCTGGAGGAGGTGGGTGATAATCAGCTCAAAGGACTGAGACTACTTGTGGCTGGTTTGCAAAGCTGCATTTTTCTCTGGGGATCATTTCTGGTGCATGCTTGAAAGTGCAAATATCACTGTGCTAGAACTGTAGACTTCTCTTCTACAATACATGTAATGAACCAACAAAGAGGATGACTATCTCTAATACCCAAATCACAATAACTATACCTGAAATCTTTGTGGACTTTGATGGGGTAGGGTTAATGTTTCATTAACTATAACAGCTTGAGACCAACTGTGACCAAAAAAAGTTTAAATCATTTAACCTCTACTTAGGAAACAAAATAAACATTGGAGGAGTGAGTGGTTTTAATCTTGCCACTATCGCAAATATCAGCATACTTACAGATACTCTGTCTTAAAGCTCAGACAACCTAACATCAAAATAATTACTGCATTTAATTTTCTGTGATGCAGTAAAACAAACTAAATACATTTGAGAAAAACACAATGTACCAACTTTTAGTAACCCCAAAACATGTGATTTAGTTGCTCCTGTCTTCTGAAGAAAAAAACAGAGCATCTGTCAACTCTACAAGGGATTGAATTATATTGCATTACAATTGCCTGAAACACTCCATCTTCCACTATCTCTATATTCCACCTGTGGATTCCCACTCTACCATCCATTCTGGTAGCTTATTAGTTTGGGTCCACAGTCTTTTTATGAAGCACTTCTAGAGATCTAGCGAGTGGAAAACAGATTAGCTGAGCCCCTCCTTCTGCCTGCTCAGAATGACCCCTCTACATCTCCCCGACATGATCTTTCACACTCCCTCTGTCTCTCTTGATTTCAAGTGAGAAAAGCTCCAGTTCCTCCAGCCACTGGTTATATTCTTTCCCTTCAGCCAACATACCTTTTTGGTATCTTTTCTCTGAATTATTTCCAATAACGTGAAGTCGTACACCTTTGCTTCTGGAACCTAGCCCTTCCACTCCCACTCAAAGCATACACCCAGCATGCTCTTTACTGAAGTTACTTGCCCTCTCACTTTTCTCACAGCAATCCAAGAAAGAAATAAAATACACTCCACCTCCTGACCCTGTTATACTGTTAGCAGCTTCAGTCCTCCCAGTATCCATCCATCAATCTACAACCCCTTTTTCCCCATTTTTACACATGGGGTTGGGGTATCACTGTAAGTGACAATCAAGAACCAAGGTTCACACCTCTGGGTGGCTATCTTCCTACAAAATTCACATCAAGATTGTTGTGGCCCAAGTGCATTACTTTGTATGTGTTTGTACTGAACCTAAACTGCTATCTTTCTGTCCACATAAATCTTCCATTAAATACTCTTCCATGTTCCATGACTGCTATACCTATCTTTAAGTTATCTGCAAAGAGGCTGACTTTTTTCTCTATTCCCTTGGATATGAAAAGACAAATATGATGAAGCATACAGTGCCCAGGACAAACATCCCCTGGTATTCTATTAGTTCCTTCACTCATTACTGGCCATGTCCCTTTCATGACAACTACGTCCTACCACTGATCCAGGTACCTCTCCAGTTTCTTAGTCTGTCATTTTTGCAATCCTTCCAGTTTTCCTGTCAACCTCCCATGTAGGATAGACTCAAATGCATTACTTAATTCCAGGTAAAATCTACCTACCATTACTCCCCTGTCAAATTCAGCTATTATCCAGTCATAAAAACTTGATCAGGTTTGAAGGACAGCTCCTTCTGACCGTTAACCAATACTAGCTGCTGCTCTGGAAAACTTGTTGTTCTCAATAAATGCTAATCAGGGATTTTGCCCATGACTTTCCCTGCCACTGTTGTGAAATTAATAAGCCTGTAAGTGCCTTGGATTTTTTTCTGCACCCCCCCACCCCTTCTACCATAGTATCACAGCTACTGTCTCAGTCTCCTGGATAGGTTTGCACTAAGCAATGATCTGTTGAATATCTCCATCAAGGTGCATGAGAGCACCTTAAACAGATTTCCAAGGACTCTGACAACTGGCTCATCTGGTCCTTAACTTTCATCCTAAGAGCAAGTAATTCTTTTTGAACCTCCTCCTTCTATGCTTGGGTGCCTGTTCATTGTTCTCTCCAGTTTACTCTACCTCCACACTGGCACATTACCCTTTCTTTGCTTTCCTTTGAGAAGACTTAAGCAAAGTAATACTTCAGTATTCTGTTTAATTCCAAGTTTTTTTTTAAACAAACTTATTCGTTCCCAGAATCAAAGTCTCTCTACAGGGACAGACAATGCTGCTGGTCAAACTGTGATGAATCTACTGCTATGCAAATTCCAAAGATTATTACTAAACCTTTTAAATAGGTTATAACCATTAACCATGAACTAACTGTGAGAAAATGAAAAGGGATAAAATATCACTGATGCTGATCATCCTTAACTTTCTACACCTTCATTAACCTTCTCTGCTCAGTCTTCTTATGTTCCACAGCGAGATCCTTTAATGTATTACTCATTTTTCAACTGATTTAATTCCCAATTAACTAACTCAAGAAAGGCAGAAAATCTGAAATGTATTTCAAAACCCATATATAAGGGATGGATACTTTGCTTTCATTTCAAGCATATACCCAGTATTGAAGCAAAGGTTGGGGGGGGGGGGGCAATAGAAGTACTGCATAGACTTCCCCTACAAGCTTCCTCCATTTACATATTCTCAAAAATATGCATATGTATTGAGATACAATACACATACCGATGTATATAAATATAATAATCTACATACAAGTGTGCAAATAGATATACATTCACACACACACACTTGTGTATATTATATATACATACCTGAACGTGCATGTGTTCCTATTATAAGCTCCAAACAAATGATCAACACCTAAAATAACAATCCCAAAAGATTGAAGTCTGAATTAAAAATATTTAAATATTTTTTTTATGCAGAGGGCAAGCACCTTCCACACTCCAATGCTAGTTATATACACCAACTCTGAGCCCGCACTACAGTGTTGAAAGTACAAAATCCTACTCCCCTGCTCTACCTCACTCTTGGATAACAAGTCACCGGCACTTTTTGAAATTCCCATTTTGATAAGAAAAAAAAAGGGTTTAACATTCTAAGCACTAAGTGCAATAAATGCACCTACATACAGACTATACACACATATACACAACACACACACACACACACACACACACATAAAACAGTGACACAAAAGCAATGCAACTGCTAGCAATGGATGATAGCTCCCTGGAAAAAGTACAGGGAAATGTCTACAAGCAAATCTAAACTGACATAGGGCCTACATTAAAAACAGTACAAAGAGTATGACATTTTAGATGTACAGTGAAAAAAAATTAAAGGGAAAAAATAAAAAATATATATTTTAAACAAATGAGTATAAACAAGGTTCAGGATATTCTCAAGAAAGGTGTAAAGGGAAGCATGCCATGAAACTGCAGTTGGGATTATACTGCAGGAAAATACACATACTTATTTACTTTTTTTTTAATTTATAAACTCGGGTAGTGGATTGATCTAATGGACCCATATCAGCCACTGTCTAGGAGATGCATAATAAGATACAGAATGCAGTAGGTACAGTCAAGCAAGACAGCACACAATATTTACAGTCAATTAGGTGGGAAGAGCAGAAGTATCTGGAAAAAAAAAGTCTACTTATTGAAACATTGCCAATGGAAACACTGAGTTTCAAAAAGCTGAAATAAAAGACTGAGAAACCAGGAAAAAGGTGAATCTTGAGGATTGCTGTTCTCCTTTAAACTTTTATTTTCTTTTTTTTTTTGCAAGGAGGGCAAACCTCCTAATGAGAGGGGACCCCCACACCCTCTCAAACTTGTGCATACCTACTCTGAAATCACCATACCTTAGAGAAAAGGGAATAACCCAAGAAATGGCCATCACCGACATAGTATATGCAAGTCCATTTTTTTCAGCTATTCAGTCTCCAAGGTTTGGGACTCGTTCTAGTGGGTCTCAACATTTCAAATGGTTAACAAAACAAGGTGGCATAAAAATAGAACATTCATCACTGGAGAAAGGAGGAACAGTGCAAGAAGTACATCTATGACATCAAACAAAAGCAAAGACAACTAAAAAGACTAGGTATGCAAAGTACAGTTGTGTACCTACCATAAATGTAGATGTTCGAGTGTATTCACTGTTGCAGTCATTACAATTGGGTTATCCTGCTAGCAGGCTACCCGCAGTCGGCCTGAATTCCAAAGTCCTGGTCCGCCGTTGGTTGCTGTCGCCTCCTCCTTGATGTCAGTGCGCCAGGGGTATAAAAGATGAAGCAGACACCATTTTCTTCAGTTTTTCTTGCCCCAGATGTCAGGTGCCCCCAAAAGGGTAGGATAAATTATGCCAATAAGCATGCATGCAGTAAAGTAAACTCTTTCTTCATCTACAAGCAAATACACCACATAGGTTGTATAGAATAGAGAAGTACAGATAAGTCCCAACAAAGGAAAGGGGGATGGTGGGTGGGTAACCTGGACTGCAACAATGAATACACTCAAACATCTACATTTATGGTAGGTACACAACTGTACTATGTTCATCATGTTTCACTGATGCAGTCATTACAATTGGGTTGAATCCCAAAGCTAAGGTTGGGAGGCTGGGGCTAAATAGGATTAGGAGAAGCCATGAGGCCCTGCAGAACTGCAGTAGCAAAGCCTGCCCTGGATTTAGAGTAGATAGGTAAGTGATGGTGCTTTGTAAAAGTGTGCACTCAGCTCCAAGTTGCAGCCTTTAAGATGTCTTTGGTTGGTACTCCTCTGAGGAAGGCTGCTGAAAGTGGCTGCTGCTCTGATTGAATGTGGCCTAATGCCCCTGGGCACTGATTTGCCATGCTGTGAATAGCAGAAACGAATGCAGTGGCCTATCCACTTTGAAATAGTCTGCTTTGAGATAGCCTTTCCTTGTGATCCTGCAGCATATGCCACTAGAAGTTGTTCAGTCTTTCTGAAAGCTTTGGTTCTGTCCACGTAGAAGCGTAGCTGCCTCTGAATGTCCAAAGAATGCAGGAGTCTCTCACCTTTATTTCTGTGGGTTTGGATAAAAGGTAGACAAATTAATTGTTTGGTTCAGGGCCACAGTGGACACTACCTTAGGCATAAATGTCGGGTTTGTCCTCAGAGAAACCGTCAGGATGGAAAATGATAAAATGTTCCACAGCCATGAGTGCCTGTAACTCTGCGACTCATCTTGCAGAGGTTATTGCTAGGAGCAGAGCTGTTTTCCAGGATAAGAATTTTATATCAGCTGTATAGGCTGGCTCAAAAGGAGGCAGTGTAAGTTTTTCCAAGACATAATTGAGGTCCCATGCAGGTATTGGTGCTCTCCTTGGAGGTCTTATGTTTTTGGCCCCTCTGAGGTACTGCCTTAGTAATGGATGAGAAAAATAGGTGGTTCTATATTGTAATGAGCTGAAATGGCAGAGGCATTAATCTTAATTGATGAAAGGATAGGCCTTTATCCAGCATCTCAGTTAAGTATTGCAAAAGCTGAGGAATATTTGGAACAATCGTGTCACTTCCTTGTGCCTGGTTCCAAGCACAGAATCTCTTCCATTTTTCTACATAAGATTTCCTGGTGCTAGGCCTCCTGGCCTCCAAAATAACATCCATCATCGCTTTAGAGAGAGGTGTGTTTTGAATGGCTACATTATCTGCCATGCTGCCAGATTTAAGGTCCTGAGTTGGCTGTGCAGGATGACTGTTTTGTTGGGTCAATAAGTGAGGAATTTGAGGTAATGTCCAGGCTGGGCATTGAGACAAGTTCTTTAGGATTGGGTACCAGTGCTGGCAGGGCCAGTCTGGGGCAATCAGTATCATTTTTGGCTTCTCTTGTCTGACCTTTAGGAGTACCTTGGGGAGGAGAGGCAGTGGAGGAAAGGCATATACTGTTAAGTGTTTCCAGCTGAAAGATAGAGCAACAACTTTCCATGCTTGCTTGTGATAAGTCCTTGTGCAGAATCTCTGTAGTTGGCAGTTGTGAGGGGAGGCAAATAGATCTACGTCCGGGCATCCCCAGTTCCTTATTATTATGCTGAAGACTTGTAGATCCAATTTCCACTTGTGGGGATCCATTAGGTTTCTGCTTATTTCATCTGCCAGAGTATTTATCTTTCCTGGCAGGAATTGTGCTTGCAGATGTACTTGGTAAGTCAATGCTGTGTCCCACAAAGTCATGGCTAGTCTGCAGAGGGGGTAGGAATGTGTGCCTCCCTGCTTGTTTATGTACCACATGACTGTAGTATTGTCCATCTTTATCAGTAGTTGTCCTGGATGAAGTAGATCTTTGACGGTTGTCAGGGCATTCTGAACAGCTAGCATCTCTTTTTGATTGATATGTAGATGCATTTGGCTTGCGGACCATGTGCCCAGAATACATCTTCCTGTCATATGGGCCCCCCAGGCATAATCTGATGCATCTGTTGTTAATGTCTGCCTGGCTGTGGGTAAAGTGAAAGGCTGTCCCTTGTTGTGGTGACAGGCCTTTGCCCACCATCAAAACTCCTGTTGCAGGCAGAGAATGAGGGTAATTTCCAGACTGTGGCAATGTTGAGTTCAAACACTTTTTAGATACCATTGTAGTTTCCTCATATGCAGTTTTGCATATGGAATTAGCAGAATGCAGGATGCCATGAAGCCCAATGCCTGCAGAATTTTTCTTGCAGATAAGTGGGTCTTTGTTGCCAACATTTTGAAATAAGTAGTCAGTTGTCTTTGTTTGTCTGGCGTGAGATAAGCGATCTGGGCAGTTGCATTTAAGCTTGCACCCAGGAATATTCTCTCTTGAAAGGGTACTAGTTTTGATTTCTTTTCATTTACTGTGTACCCTAGGCATGTTAGTAATCTTTTTACAAACGCCAGATGCTGTAGTAGAATGTCCTTGTTTTCTGCTTAAATAAGGCAGTGGTCCAAGTAAGAATATATTTGCATTCCTCTGTCTGCAAAATGCAATTACTGGTGCCAGGCGTTTTGTGAAGACCCTAGGTGCAGTAGATAAGCCAAAGGGCAGTGCAGAGAATTGGTAGTGCATTGAGCCAGCTATAAATCTGAGGTATCTTCTGCATGATTGTCTGATTGGGACATGCAGGTATGCCTCTTTTAGGTCTAAAGTCACAAGCCAAGCCTTCTTGCCCAGCATGGGCAGAAGCTGCTGCACAGTCAACATTTTGAATTTTGGAATATCCAGAAATGTATTTAAAATAGACAGGTCCAGTATTGGTCTCCAGGCTTTGTCCTTTCTGGGCACCAAGAACAGTCTTGAGTAAAATCCTAGTCCCTGCTGTTGCTGTGGTACTCGCTGAATGGCCCTCATGTCCATGAGGGATGAAACTTATTTTTGTGCCTCTGCCCATTGTGTGGCAGGTCTGGCATACCATTTGCCCTTGGCAGGGTGTGAAAATGGAACCTGTAGCCCTGCAACACTATATTCAAGACCCATTTGTCCTGGGTGATCATGTGCCAATTTTGTGAAAAAAGTGCTAGTTTCCCCCCCTAAAGGAGCTGCCAGAAGATAAGTGCTTGGTGCTGGCAGGGGGAAGTCATTGAGACTGTTTCCTGTATGGCTGTGATTTACCTTCTCCGCTTTTGGAGGTAGAAGCACCCCATTGTTTAGACCTGTGAACCTTGGGGCTGGGATCTGCCTCTGGGGCGTCTGTATATGCCTCTTTGTGGCCTGTCGAACACGGGAAAGGACCAATTCTTTGTAGGCCAGTTCCTGCTAAATCTGGGAGGCTGTACCTGTAAGAAATCCTTGACTGTTTGCATAGATTTAGCTTTGTCCTCCATTTTCTTCAACACCTCCTCTGCTTTAACACCAAACAAGGTATCATGCTGTAATGGAGCATCTAATAATTTTGCTTTAACATGATCAGGCAGATTCTGTTCCTTTAACCAAGCATGCCTCCTAATGACAGGACCTGTAACAAAGGCCCTGCAGGAGGCCTCCAGAGAATCAAAACCACATTGCACAGTATGCTTTCCCACCTGTTCAGGTGCATGCAATAAAGTCTGCATTTCTTTGTTTTCTGCACATTCAGAATTTGTCAACATTTTCTGTTTAAGTAGTGACATAAGACATTGCTGATATTTAAGTATATGAAACTGACAATTTAAAGCCTTTACAGCCAAGGTAGCAGAAGTGTAAATCTTTTTCCCCCCATCTGTCCAGGGCCCTTGAATCCCCATCAGAGGGGATAGGGTTTTTTTCAGTGGAAGCCTTGACCCCTTTTGGACCCTGAGAGATAGTTTCTGGGTCAGTTTTTATAAAGACATTTATGTGAATCAGGAACCCTGTAGCATCTGTCTGGCTTAACAGGAGCTGGTGGTAGAGAGTCAAAAGTTAGACCCGACTCTAAAAATACATCATCTGCAATGTCTAAAACAGGAGGAATAGCAAGGGGCCTGTGCTGAGGTAGTAAAAGGAAGTCTGAGCCTTTTCTTAAATTCTGAGTAATCTTGGCTCTCCCAGTGGAAGTGCTCCCTCATAGTATGCAGGGTCTCCCCAAAAGAATAATCCTCAGGAGGAGAGGCTGAAGGGATAGATTCTTCAGCATCAGAATCCTCATAGGGAGAAAGAGTATTCCTGTTCAGAAGAGGAATCAGAGGAAATGGAAACCTGACCTGAAGATTCATATTCTGTCTCTTGCCTAGGCCTCTTATCAGGAGGGGAATGGGAACCCCTGATCAAAGTAATTAGGTCTTCAGCCATTTTAAGCATCTGTTTTTTAGGCATGGAGGCCTGTCCAGGGGAATGTTGTACTTGTTTCTTTGTCTTTAGAGGTGCTTTAGTCTTTGCCTTTGAAGCTGAAGTTGTTTTCACATACAAGTGAGTAGGCCTGAAAACACCCTCAGAAGCCGATGCCTGCTCAGCGGCTCCGGACCCATCTGAGGGAATAGTTTCCGAGGGTCCAATACCTTGAGTTTCCATCAGCGGCTCCGGACCCATCTGAGGGAATAGTTTCCGAGGGTCCAATACCTTGAGTTTCCATCGACCTAGTCGGCTCCACGTGGGAGTCGGTAGCGGGCACCAGGGGGCTGTGAAAGCACTTCACTAAGAACCGGCGACTGGCTTAGCTGAAGCCTCGTTGTCGGTTTTGGACCTCTGATGCCTGTCCTTTTCTTTTTCTTTGCGCTTTTTATAAATTCCGGTAGTCGGCTGTTCCGACGGCATTATATAATTAAATCTTCTGCCAAAATAATGAAATGCAAAATCATACCGACGCTTAATAGTGCGTTGGTTAAATCTAGCACAAAACCGACAACTAGCAACGTCGTGGTCAGGGCCTAGGGCAAGGAATACAGTAAGAATGAAAATCCTTATGAGGTATTTGCTTCCCACAAGAAATACAATTATTAACTTTTTCTGACATCGGTCTGGAGCAAGAAAAAAAGTTTTCCCAATGGGGTACTTAGATTTAATGAAGACTTTGGATCTGAAATTCAAACTTGAAAATCTCAGAAGTCGCCTGACCAGCACTTGCGAACTGCTTTTGCTTCGGGCGCCGTGCGGCAAGAAAGACTGAAGAAAATGGCGTCAGCTGCATCTTTTATACCCCTAACGCACTGACGTCAGGGAGGAGGCAAAAGCAACCAACGCTGGACCAGGACTTTGGAATTCAGGCTGACTGCGGGTAGCCTGCCAGCAGGATAACCCAACTGTAATGACTGCAACAGTGAAACACGATGAACATCATGGCATTGCATGCCACAGTCTACACTTTCTCATAAGAAAAAAAAATGCTAGAAAGTCATCTTTCAGCCAAATTAATAGCTCAAGTTATACTAGCATTGTTTTCCTCTACATTATCTTGTGCTTCTAACTTACCAATAACTACTGTAGGAATGTTTGCTTTCTCATAGAAGAATGATGGTTCATACATTTCTTCCTGAAAATCAAAAGAAAAAAAATGTGTTATTCTACAATGTTAAATAGTATAAAGGAACATTTTGATATATAAATTTTACATAATAATTCATATAAAGTTCCAATACTCGGAATGTACTGTTAAAATGATCAGTATCAAATTTCCAGATAAAGCAATTAAATGTTATCCTCAAGTCCAATTTAACTAGTATTTGTCTGCAAAAACATTGAGTGGATAGCACGAAAATAAACCTGCAATATACTCCTACACGCAGGGTACACTCAAAGATGCTGGTAATTCCACTGCATACCTGGACCAGCTGACTTCCAAAGCAATAATAAACAGATACTCCTCCACCAATTCTACCATATCAAGGACCCTTAACCAATAATTTAGTAGGAATAACTGCCAAATCATCATCACCATCATCAATCCTCCTTTTCCTCATTGTTCCTACACTGGGTCGGGGTGTTGTGCCAACTGTTGCCATCTCGGTCTATATTCAATGCCATTCTTCTACCTTCTTTGACACTCATGCTTGACTGTCGCAGGTCCTATCTCACAATCTTTGCTGGACAGTCTTGTTTCCTCTTGGCTTTTTCTGTCTGAAATCTTCTTCACTAGACTGTATTCTGCACATATGCCCGAACCACCATAATCTGTTCTCTTTGACCTTTTCTGCAAATGGAGTTACCATGGCTTCTGCGCTTATGTCCTCATTTCTTCATCTGTCCCAGAGTGTGCATCTAACCACTCATCTCAGGCAATTCATCTCCATGACCTGTAGCTCCCTCAAATGCTCTATCTTTACCGTCCAGGCTTCTGTGCCATACAGAAGTACTGGTTACACTACTGTTTTGTATACCTTACTTTTCACCTTATTTGGCATTCTTCTATCAAACACTACACGTGACACTTTGTGCCAGTTGTACACAGCACTTCTGATACTACTTAGACTTCCTCATTCTAACTTCCTTTCTCCTCAATCACCCCTCCCATATACTTGAATCTGGTAACCTATTCCACTATTTCCCCTTCTACTTCATTTCTTAGCTTCTTCTGATTTCACCCATTTGCTGCCATTACAACCGTCTTACCTGCAACTCAGTTTCATCCCATGTGATTTCAGTTTTGCATTCCATTCTCCTACCCAATGGTGAAGTTCTTGCTCAGAGTTTGCCTGCAATGCTACATCATCTGCACACAGCAAAAGCTTTCATCTGTCCCCTCTGTTCTGTTTGCTGATGTAGTCCATGACCAGACTGAACAGCAGTAAGCTCAGAGCTGAATGCTGATCAAACCCACTCCTACTGGAAATCCCTCTGCAAGGCCAAACACAGTCTGCACTTGAGTCACTGTCTCCATGTACATAGTGTTCACAAATTTTACCAATATTTCTGGGACTTCAAACCACTGCAGAACTACCAAAATCAGCTTTCTTGGGACATTGTCATATGCTTTCTCCAAGTCTACGAATGCCCAGTTGGACTCTTTCCTCATTTCTAGCATCTTCTCAAGTATGTACCTCACTGAAAACAGAGTCAGTTGTGGTGCATCATGATCTGAATCCAAACTGCTCATTTTCCATCTTACTTTCAACTACTCTGAGGATTCTTTTATCAATCACCCTCTCCAGAATTTTCCTGCAATGCGACAGGAGTTTGATACCTCCATACCACCCATTAGTAGTGAATTCCCCCTTTGTTCCTGAACACGGAGACTAGTATGCTTATACTCCAAGGTGGCTGACATAATGGTTAAGATCTTCGCCTCCCATGCACAAGTTTGATCCCAATCTCTGACCAATGTCTGTTTGAAGTTTGGATGTTCTCCCTGTGTCTCTGTAGGATTCCTCCCAGCTCTGAGAAACCTACTGGATTTTCCATCTCAAACTCACCCAAGAAGGAACTGTGGACAGTAGTACAGACTACAGATGGCGCCCTATAGGGGGGAAGAGTTGCACAGACCAATCGCTTTGGTCATCTACTGTGGTGCACAGTATTCTCAAAATAGAACATTGATCACTGACTGACTGTGGTGCCAGGACTGGCCACTCAATAATGTAAAACATGGCTCTACATGATGATGCAGTCATTAAACTTTGCCAGGCAACACTAGGCAAATCTGTGGAGTGAGTAGCCACACACAGGGTGTGTGTGATTCAGAAATCCCAACTACATAACTTGGCTAAACAAACTAATGTGGACAGCTGAATAATGAAGTGCCAGGCATGATAATGAAACAAAACAAAATGTTGGAGTGATTCAAAAGTGTCTAAATGCCATAAAATGACGCTGCACTCGCTTTACATTTTTACTCAGATGTCTGCCAGTCTTCAGGCAGAGTACAATGTACAAATATGCTTGGGGGTGATATGTTATGTTATGCCCTGTTGTGCCCCATCAACTAGAGTTTGAGTTTTGGTGACTTGATGGACTAATAAATGAAAAAGGATTTGGCTCTGTGCTAATCTAATGAAATCCTCCAAAGTCCGACCTGCCATCATTGGAACAGCATCGATCCATCTCAATGGCAGACTTCCTCTGCACCTTGCACCCTCAAGCTTTCCAATCAAGATATCCTTTTCTATTGCTCTTTCCTTCAAACTGTGTGACCAAAGTACAACAAATGCAGTTTCATCATTTGTATTACAAGTGGCATTTCCAGTTTAGTTTCCTCTATGATCGAGTTATTGGTTCATCTCACTGTACATGGCACATGCAGGATTTTTCTCCTAACACCACATTTCAAATGAGTCTATCTTCCTACAATCTTGTTTCCAAATCGTCAAGCTTTTGCAAATGTAGTTGACAACAGAGAATACAAGAGTCTGAACTAGTCTTACCTTTGTCTGCAATCTGATGTCCTTACTTTTGAATATTTTATCTAGACACTTCATAGCTGAATTGCCCAACACCAAAGAATGTAATATTTCTTGAGTGCTAGTGAAATCAGTGGTCATAAGGGCACCCAAAAGATTCACACTTGAAACCATCTCAATTTCTTCTCCATCGAGCTTGAATTTATTGATGTCATCAGTTGACAATCTTGGTCTTCTTCATGTAAAGTTCTAGTGCCATCCTTTGACTTTCTTCTTCCTACTTTCCTCAGCAGATGTTCGATACCTCTTACAGTTGATACAAAAATATTTATGATGGCCAAGAAGCTATGGTTCAAATGGAATACAGAAACACATGCTGGTTTTCAGATCGAAAAAGTGTACGACAGGGCTGCATCTCATCACCATATTTGTTTAATCTGTATGTCAAGGCCATATTTCAAAAAGCTTTTCTAGAGAACAGCACTGGAATACGTGTAGGTGGAAGACTGAAACAATCTGAGGTATACCAAAGACACAACCCTGCTGAGTGAAACAAAGGATGACAGTCGCACTAAATATATATCTGCAGGAAGCCCTCACTGCAGCTGCAAGACATCGCCCCCAGAGGCACTGTGTCATATGAGCACATTTAACATTTTGTGCTCTGCATGACAGCATCACAGCAGACCAGTAAAATCATGAAACTGTATCAGCCTCGTCTGTAGTCCACTGCAAGTCGTGGAGTATCTATCGCAGTGGGTATCAAAGCATGTGTGGCTTTACGTTCATTAGCTTCAGGGATTTTTCAGTGACCTACTGGAGACACATTAGGGGCATATCAGGCATCTGCCTCCATAATACTCAGACAAGTTTTTCAATGCCATACTTCAGCATGTGAGGAAGCATATATGGTTCCCATATACCCCAGAAGTGAGAGGCAACACTATGAGGGATTTCAATGATGAAAAACATTTCACAGGAGGTACTGGAAGGCACAGACTGTACCCACAATGAAATAAAGCCTCCACCTAATGAGCAAGGAAGGAGGTACGTGAACAGCAAAGGGTGTCACTATATCAACTGTCAAGCGATGTGAACTGTGCAGGTATCTGTGTGCAGGCCACCCAGGCAGTTTTCACAGCTCCCACATACAAACTATTGGTACAGGCCACATGTATGCCATGAGGGGTGACTTCCCAAAGGAGCATCTTGCTGGTGATGCCAAATATACCATCAAAACCTGCCTCATGACATCCATAAAAAGATCCAAGTAAGTAAACTGACCGGCATACAACAGTACACTACTGCAAACCAGAAACATTAAAGAGTTTGCGCTTCGGCTGCTGAAGGCAAATTTTGCTATCCGGAATCATCTAGTGGTGCCCTGTAGTAAGATATTGCCACATGTGCTAAAATACTGAGAGTGCATGCAGTGTTACACAATATTATACTTGGAAAGCAGTTACAGCAGGGTGACCTCCTGCAAGGCTAGCAGTTCCCAATAGAAAAGGCAACAAATGCAGAGACAGATGAGGAGTCATAGGAGAACATAGCAGCAGGGGAGGACCATACCAGATGGAGGGAGGCACAGTTTGCCACAGCACAACCAAAGAGGCTGCAGACTGCACATAGCTTTACAACATAACACAACAGTTAAGCAGATACACTACAGTAAAAATGATGCATGCAAAAATACCAGGCTGTGCTTACACATGGACAGAGCTGACTAGGCTGTGCATGAGACAATGGCAACCTATGTAACAATATACAAAAGGCAGGGCACAGTTATCAGTTGCCCAGGTGATATTTGTTTCCTTGAGTGTGCTTTATTGAAAAAACTCTGTAAAAATGTGACCTGGTTCAAAACATAGACAAGATGCTGGAACTGGAACTGCATACAAGCTCATCCTTCCAAACATTAAATGCGTGCATTTAAGCTGCAAGTTGGAAACATACCTGAAAAAAAAAAAATAGCATCTTATCAGAATGACAGTTTTAGTAATCATATCATGGAATGTGAATGCAACTGTAGGCATGGACAAGAAGTAGAGTGCACTGAATCACATTAAGCTGTGTAGGACTACAAATAGCAATGCTATGGGAGACTCGGACAAAAATGAGCATGCAAATTTAGTAAAGAAAGGATTTCTGAATGGTTTTCAGCACACTATCAGGGACAAAGAAAAAGGATGTAATATTGACTGCAAGAGGTGCTCCAATAATAACAGAGAAAGACAAGCTAATAACAATGGAAGATTTTTGACGATAAGGAGTTACTGAAGGAGAAACTTTGGAAATACATAAGAAAATCTGGAATGGAAGACATGAAATTTCTAGCAAGAATCCAGATAGAAATTTATGTATTATTCCCCCAAGGTACAACAACTGCGTCACACAGGACAAAAATGTATTTCACAAAAGCATTGTTATTTAACTGAAAGCCATGAAACTCATCCAATAACAGATCATGCACCAATACAGACTAAGATAAAGATGCAGCACTATCAAGTATAAATGACACATTGGTGGCTTTCCTATTTAACTTTCAAAGAAATGACTAAGCAATGGATAATGGAAACAATATGAGTAGTAAGGAAAGATGCAGATTTCTTTAGAGGGAATGTCTAAGACATAGGAAAAATAAAATGTTAAACATGGTAGAAATGAGACAGATTAAATTACTGCAGATGAAGGGGAATCTCACAGCGTAAGAACAGGAGCAACCATTGAGTGCTAAAGGCAAAATAGGGAACACCTGCCTTTTTTTTTTTTTAAACAATGCAAGCACAAAAAAAAAAAAAAAAAAGAAAGAAAATTGCAAAAACCTGGGCAACAGAAAACAAGTGGCACTGCCAAACAGTGAACATATGACTAGAAAACCCTAAACGTGGAGCAAGGTTGAGGAAATAATCCCTGCCTGAACAGAGCAGATGCCTTGCTGGGGCGATGAGGAGCCAGTCGTCCAGGTACGGAAAGACCTGAATTCCCTGAAGCCTCAGGTGGGCCGCTAAGACCGCCAAGACTTTGGTGAACACCCTGGGGGCTGACGTGAGACTGAAGGGAAGGGCCCTGAACTGAAAGTGATTGGCTCCCAGCCGGAAGCGGAGGAACCTCCTGGAGTGTCTGTCCACTACGATGTGGTAGTACGCATCCTTGAGGTCTATCGAGCACGTCCAATCATTCTCCCGTAATAGGGGGAGAATAGATTGTAAGGTGACCATTCAGAACTTTTCTTTGGGTACTGCCAGGTTCAGGAGAGAGAGAGAGATCGAGTATGGATCTCAAGTCCCCCGTCTTTTTTGGCACCAGAAAGAACCTGGAGTAAAACACCGATCCGAACTGATCGGGGAGACGGGTTGGATGGCGCTTTTTTGCAAAAGCTGCTGAATTTCTGTAGCAGCTGCCTCCCTTTGATTGGGTGGTACGTCGGAGAGGCTTTTGGTTGTTACAATAAAAGGAATTTGGTAACCTCTGGATATGATGCGAAGCACCCAGCGATCTGTTATGGACTCCCACATTGCGAGGTGCTTCGAAAGACGCCCCCCCGACTGCCTCCAGAGTGGAGCAGCCGGGCAACCCCTCAGAGGTTCTGTGTGGGCCTCTCAGAGAAGGGTTCTCTGGACCCAAAGTTTCTGGGACCCCCTCTGCCTCTTGGGCGGCGTCCTCCCTGTCCTCCTCTGCCACGAGAGGACTGGTTGTCCGGAGCAGACTGGGACTGATGTGATTTTCGGAACCACATCTTCTTCTGACCCTTTTGGTTCTTAGAAAAGGACCTCTGGGGAGCAGATAAGCAGACTCCGACGGCAGACAATGTCTTCCCATCTTTCTCGCTCTGGACTAAAGTGTCGCGAATGGTTTTGCCAAAAAGTGCAGAACCATCAAAGGGGGCATTCGCGAATGACGCCTTAAAGGGTTCCGAGAAGTCACAGTGTCGGAGCCAGGCCTGACGCCCGATTACCAGGCTGGCTTCGCCAGCTCTAGCGGCTCCTTCAGTGGCGTGTGACAAGAGCCGCATAGAGGTGTTGGAAACTGAACGTATAGTAGACATTCGGGAGGAGTACAGTTGCTTGTCTCCTTCTGACATGGACTCTGGGGGGGAAGCAGCGTATTCTTTTATTAGATCCCGCTGCATCCGGATGACGTGTGCCATATAGTTCAGCACTCTCATGGAGAAGGTTGCTGAACTAAAGACCCGCTTCCCCAGGCGGTCCATCGCTCAAGAGTCCTTACTCGGCGGGTGGACCATAGAGCTCTCCTGAGCCAGCTCTCTCTTGGTGGCCGCCGCCACCAACATGGCATCCACGGGGGGACCTCTGCTCCAGTGGGTTCTTTCAGCAGGGGGACTCAGGATCCTATCCGGGCACTTGGGGACTGGCTCTACAGTGTCCGGCTCCTTCCAAGCCCTAGTGGAAATAAGGTCCACCAGGGGGTCGGGGGAGGGGACACCCAAGAGGTAGATGGCCCTGCTTCGAAAGCCTCTAGGAATACGGACTCATCGGAGGAAGCCTTGGGGGCAGACCACCCTCCCCTAATCCTGAGCATTTCCATGATGTCTCCAAAGGAGACATCCTCGGGGGGTGACCTTGGGGAGCCTTCCCCTTCATCTAAGTCCGTATCTTCGGTAAGGGACTCAGGGGAGTCCATGTGCTTCCTCTTACACTTGGCTTTGTGAGGGACCTCCTCGGGGGGGCTGTCCAAGGAAGACTCACCAGCAATATCACATTCCACAGGAACACCCAGAGACGCTGAAGCAGGCTGTCCCGAAGGCCGGGTGATGGGAGCCCGGACCAGCTGAGAGGGAGTGCAGGGAGGAGCTGAAGCCAGGACCGGAGGTCCGGATGCACTCAACAGTGCCCTCTCCACCACCGCGAAAGCCGAGGGGGAGCTACTCTCGATAGGCTCCGAGAGTCGGCTCCCACTCAGATCCGCTCCCACTCAGATCCGAAGCGGGGACCGGATCAGGGGCTGAGACCCTCAGATCCGAAGGACCCATGCGCTCCGACCGGGACAGAGCCGAAGTCACACAAGGTCCCTCGGATCCGAAGCTCAGCCCACGGCTCCGAGAGGTCGGATCCGACAAACCCGAGGGACCAGTCGGAGCCGAAGTAACTAGTACTGTCGGCTCCGACACACCCCCGGATCCGACGCGGCTCGGCTCCGAACACTCCGAACCCGGGAAGCGGGATGGAGAAGGAGCAATTGGAGCAAAAATGGGTGAGCTCCCCAGAGGGGGCAAGAGCACTCCCATCTGCAGCTGGGCCTGGATGAACCTCCTCATCATCTGGTCCATGTCTGCATCGGACATGCTAAAGGTGGACCTTGACGAGGCCACTGAGGCAGACCTAGAGTGACACCTCGATGACTTCGACGGGGACCAGGTCGCCTCCTCCCCAGGTCCCGGTGAAAAACAAGGGGACCGGAGCCGAGGAGGAGGCGATCCGGAAACCCTGGATGGAGAAGCCCGCTTGGCAGGCAGGGCCGAGGAAGAGTCCTCGGCCCGCCGCTTATGGTGCTTCTCCTTCCTTTTGGTTTTTCCAGCCTCCCTCTCCTCCGGAGCCAAAACGGGAGGTTGAGTCCCGACCGGAGGGAGGGAGGCAGGGTTGGCTACCACCGAGGGCTGGGTAGCGCCACCGAAGAACCGGAGGCGGGCCGAGGCTGGGTACCGGAGGCGAGTCCGAGGGCAAAAGGCTCGCCAGGATTAGCTTCGACCTCCGGTCCTCAAGTGCCCTGGGGTTGAACACTGCACAAATTGTGCATCCCGAAGAGAGGTGTTCAACCCCAAGGCACCTAATGCACCGGGTGTGGCCATCCGCCGGTGAAAGCTTATGGCCACACTCGGTGCATTTTGAAAAGATGGCTCTAGGGGCCTCCGACATGTTGAACAGGAAAACACACTCACTAGGCCCCTACACACACCACAAACACACACTGCGAACCAGCGAGGGTAGGGAGGAAAATTTTACAAAAAAGGATATATAAAAGGAGGGAACCTAAACAATCTTACACAATCACACAAGAGAAGGTACAAAAAAAAATTTTTTTTCTCACAAATACCCTGAACTACCAGGAGCTCGAAATCCAGCTTGTAGGCTTGAAGCGCGGCAAACTAGATCTGGGGTCAGTTACGGTTGGCAGGGGATTACGGGTAAAGGGAGGAGCTAGGAGCTCCGATCTATGCTGTGGTAAAAGTTGCCAGCTCGGATCCGAGATCGGATCCGTATCCCAAAGGTTGCTGACAAATGAAGTTCCTACTTCAGATCTAAGGTTATGGATTACCTGTGAAGTGAAGGATTTAGCGTTGAAAATCTTAAGTCAGACAACGTCACAGCAGGATAAGTCAATGAATCCCCAAATTAAGGAGAAACCAGTGGAGCGGAAATAAGAAGTTATGTACCTACCATAACGTTCCATGTTAGTTGTCTTCATCTCGCCTTCTTTCTTGCTGTTTGGGATCGGAGCCGATCCTCGGCTCCGACTCGGCCATCTTCAATAGCTCGAGATCTGTTTACTGGCTCGAGGCTACCCCTTATCGCATGATGCCTAGCGACAGCTACCCAGACCTCGTTTGAAATAGCTAATCCCAGACATAATATGAGAGAAACCAGTCAACACAAAAAAAAAAAAAAACTGGTTGTTCTATACATCCTAAAAACTAGAAAAGGTTAGGAAGGCCTAGGCAGAAGAGTAACAATAAAGAATACTCAGCCAGTGAATAAGGACTCCTCTCGATCCACTAAGACGGGGGGACGGAGGGAGGGACGCAAGAAAGAAAGCGAGATGAAGACAACTAACATGGAACATTATGGTAGGTACATAACTTCTTAATGTTAAGTTGTCTATCTCGCCTTCATTCTTGCTGTTTGGGACAGCGTCCCTAGCACCTAACATCCTGTGTGGCTCAGTGGAACAGACTTTTCAGAACAGTGGAACCAAAGTCAGCTCTGCTCCGGGAGACCATATCCACCTTGTAATGAGAAATAAAGGTATGAGGGTTTGCCCACATGGCAGCTGCACAGATGGAATCCATGGGCAACCTAGACTAAAAAGCTACGGAGGTGGCTAATGCCCTAGCAGAATGACCTTTCTGTTTAGTTGGTAACTCTTTATTCCGTAACTGGTAAATAAAAGTAATAGTGTGGGACAATCATCTGGATAAAGTCACCTTGGAAACTGGGAGACCTTGTTTGTTTAATGCATAAGAAAGGAATAATTGGTCTGACTTTCTTATTTCTTTAGTTCTATGTAGGTAAAAACGCAATTGTCTATGAACGTCCAATTGGTGAAGCTTGTACTCTGCCTTGTTGCTATGATTTGGGAAGAACACAGGGAGATCTATAGATTGATTTAAATTATTTTCTGAGCAGACTTAAGAAAAGAAGGATTAGTCCTCACAGCAACTCTGTCCTTGTGAAATACCAGGTAGGGAGGACGAACACATAGTGCTTGAAGTTCTGAGACATGCCCAGCTGAAGTGATAGCAACCAAAAAGAGTGTCTTCCAAGACAGAAACTTGATGGAGCAGGATGCTGCTGGTTCAAAAGGAGGCAGAATTAAGGAAGTTAGGACTAACTTAAGGTCCCAAGGAGGAGGGGGATATCTCACTGGAGGTCTAACAAGAGATGTTCCTCTCAGAAAAGCTTTACAGAGCTTATGAGACATGATGTTAGAATTTGTCAAACCAATATGAAAATTAGAAATGGCCACTAATTTTACCCTAATCGTAGTGGAAGCGGCCCCGGAGTGAAAAAGTTGTGCAAGGAATTCCAGAATTTCGTGGACTGGGGCTGAGAAGGGATCCACATTCCTAGACTCTGCCCAGCAAGAAAAACGTTTCCATTTGCTAGTATAAGTTTTTCTCGTTGTAGACTTATGAGAGGAAACAATAATCTCGCGGACTGCTGGGGAAATGCTGGGAAGCCTGGCTAAGGTTGGAAGTGGAGCAACCAAGCTGTGAGCTGGAGAGTTTGGAGGGATTGATGCAACCTGCCTGATTGATGAATCAGGAGATCTGGAATCGGGTCCAGAGTCCAGGGCTGATCAAGCAAGTAATGGTGCAGGAATGGGAACCATACCTGTCAAGGCCAGTAGGGGGCAATGAGGATAATTTTGCAACTCAACAATTTTTCTTTCTGTACGAGTTTCGGTATCAGGGGATAACATAAAGAAGTCCCTGAGGCCAATCATGGCCTAGAGCATCTCTGGGTATGTAAACTGGAAGCGGTAGAAGGGAGAAGTAGTTGCTGCATTTGCTGTTGAAAGAGGTGGCAAAAAGATTGTAGCAAGGCTGTCCCCATTTGCAGAAGATAAGATCCGCAACTTCCTGATTTAGAGACCACTCATGAGGCATGAGGATAGCTCTGCTGAGCCTGTCCGCTATGACGTTGGATCTCCCAGTGATGTGCGTCGCAATCAGAAAACGCTGGGAGGAAATCACCCACTGCCAGAGTCTGAGTGATTCTTGACACAGGGGTAGGGATCTGGTTCCACCCTGGTTGTTGATGTACCACACTACTGACATGTTGTATTTGAATTGCAATGGTCCCGGAAGGAAGAGTCTTGAAGGGCTTGCAATGCTAGGAGCACGGCTCTCATTTCTAGGAAATTATGTGCAGATGGTACTCGTGAGGTTGCCAAGTGCCTTCGACTGTCCTGCCCAGATAATGCCCCCCACACCCTATCAGAGAGACGTCTGTAGTCACTGTGGCTACCAGAGGGGGGCTGTATGAAAGGTCTGCCCTGAGTCACTAGTGGGGAGACCATCCACCAAGAAAGGTGCCTTTTGCATGCCTCCGTGATCAGGATCATGTGAGTCATGGGTAGCTCCTGGAAACACCACTGAGTGAAAATAAGCCATTGAAGAATTCTCATGTGGAAACGCGCTAATGGAAGTAGAAGAATGGCAGCTGCCATGGAGCCCAGAGTTTGAAGGACATACCTGACTTGGATCCTTTTGCTCTGCATTAGGATTTGCACTTGTTGACGAACTGTGGACACTCTTTCCAGTGGTAACCTTACGAACATTTCCCTTGTATTTAATTCTGCTCCTATGTAAGTGATGGACTGATAGGGCAAACAAGGCAGATTTTTTGAAATTTATTGTAATACCTGGCTGGGTGCAAGATGCGACTGTATAATTCCGTGCTTGTAAGAGTTGATGCCTGGTGGTAGCAGTGAGGAGCCAGTCATCTAGATATGGAAACACCTGGAATCCTTGACGTCTCAGGTGATCCGTGACCACTGCCATACATTTGGTGAACACCCTGGGGGCTGTGGTGAGAACAAAAGTCAGAGCTCTGAATGGGTAATGACTGGCCCCCACCAGAAAGCGAAGAAATCTCCTGGAGCGTCTGTCCATCTTGATATGGTAATACGCATCCTGAAGATCTATCGAGCACATCCAACTGTCCTGACCCAGGAAGGGTAAAAATGGACTGTAGCGTGACCATCTGAAACTTTGTTCTTTGTACAGATTTGTTTAGTCTGCTGAGATCCAGAATCAGTCTCCAGTACCTGTCTTTTTTGGTACCAAAGTACCTTGAGTAAGTTCCGGATCCATTCTGGTCTGCGGGGACTTCCTGAATGTCTCTTTTTTCTAGCAGTTTTGAAACTTCTATTGCTGCTTGCTCCTTCAGATTGGATGGAACATCTGGAAGGGCCTTCATTGACTAAGGGGAATTGATGGAAGGGAATTTTGTAACCTCCGGATATAATGGACAGTACCCATCTGTCTCTTGTTAAATGTTGCCAGGCTTTTGGGTACAGCGAAAGTCTTCCCCCGACTGCCTCCAGAGGTGAGTAGCCGAGCAATCCTTCAGGGATGCTGGAAGGGCTTGTCAGAGAAGGATTCTCTGTTGCCCTGGTTCTGCGGACCCCCCTCTGCCACGAGGGTGGTATCTATTATTGTTGTTGTTTCCCCCTCTGCCTCTGGAGGAAAAATCACTACATGTGTCAGGCAAGGCTCCCTAAGATTTGTGGAACCACATCTTCCCACTCTTCTGACCTTTGGGGTAAGGTCTAGAGGGAGTGGAAAAATGGACTCCCACGGCAGAGAGCGTCTTGCCTTCTTGCTCACACCTAGTCAACGTGTCTTTTACCTGCGGCCCAAAGAGAAAGGAGGCATAAAAGTGGGTATTGGTGAAGGACGCTCGAAAGGGTTCCGCAAAGTGACACAGCTGCATCCAAGCATGCCTCCTGAGGGCCACACCCGTGCCCGCGGCTCTACTTGCTCCATCGACTGCATAGGAAATGAGCCTCATGGAGGAGTTGACTACAGAATTAAGAGTCGCTAGCTGGGAAGCTACTTTGGCTTGTACTCCCTCAACTGTAGGATATCTCCAAGCTCTTTAAGGAGATCCCTTTGAAGGTGAGTAAAATGACATAGATAGTTCAGGGACCTCTTGGAGAAGGTCACGGAAGCAAACATTCGCTTTCCGTACCTGTCCATCGTCCTAGACTCCTTGTTAGGGGGATGAATAGATGAAGAGGTCTCTGCTAACTCTTTTTTAGTGGCTGCTGCTACCACCATGGCATCAACGGGCACACCTTTAGAAAGGAATTGCTTATCCTGGGGGGCTGTAATAAATTTACCAGGTCTCCTCGGAGTTGGTTCTACTGTGTCCGGAGCTGAACAAGCCTTTTGAAACATTACAGACATAAGTGGGTCGAAAGGAGGAGAAACCCAGGAGGTGGAAGGTTGGGAACAGAAAGCGTCCAGGAATACAGACTCATCCTCGGTAGGGACTAGGGGATTCCAGTTCCCCCTCTGCCTAAGCATTTCCAGGATGTCCGAAAAGGAAACATCTTCAGGGGGGGATCTCTGGGACCCTTCCGATTCATCTAAGTCTGTATCAGAATTGACAGACTCAGGGAAGTCAATGTGCTTCCTCTTGCACTTCTTCTTCCAAGGGGGCTCCTCTGAGTGATCAGGGGAGGACTCGGACGAAGAGGAAACACCTAATGGGGTGTCCTGGGGCATCGGTTCCCTATGCCTGGGGTCTGGAGGAGGAGCAGAGGTTGGCACAGATACTACAGGGGACGGAGCCGGTGGGGCTGGTAGTGGAGCTGTCACGGGGGACAGCACACTCCACATGACCTCAAAGGCGTCCCTGCCTTGAGGCAGAGAAAGCTCCAGTTCCGAAGAAATAGGAATCTTTTTCCGAGCTGAGGGGGACGGCTCCAAGGCTGATGTTGGAGCAGAGCTCACCTGCGCCGATGCTCTGAGAGGAAGAATGGGGTCGGACAAGGGTCCGATGCCACTCGCCCCCTCGGAGCCGACAAGGGAGCCCTGGCATCCAGATTCCTCGATCAAAGGGACTATTGAGGCAATCGGAACCGAAGGAGAGATGGTGATCAGAGCCGACTGTTCCACTATCGAACCCCAACGAATTCCGGCTCCGAACTCAATGGAGTCGGAGGAGGAACAGAAAAGAAGTGGATGGAGCCAATACCTGTTGAGTAGGGATAGACAATAACTTTGCTAGTGCCTGTGATTTAAGCAACCTACTCACTACTCTCTCCACATCATGATCTGACAGCCTAGAGGATTGAGAGGAGTGTGATGAATGGTGGCTACGTTTACTTTGCAATAATGGAGACCGAGGAGCCGAATTAACTGACTATAATGAAGGGGATCTCAGCCTCTTATGGCTCCGAGACAGCTCCGAAATATCCAATGGAGCCGATGGAGGAGTTGTCTTGTCGGTGCCAGCCGGAACTGATATACTCAGCAAATCCTGTACAGGAGTCAGCTCCGAAGGTGGAGCCGACAGTTTAGTGGATTTTGAGGATTTCACTGGCTGGGAACTCTTTGCCGGTGAATCCTGAGGCTTTAACAGACCCCTAAGGATCAATTTGTTCTTACGCTCCTGCAGGACCCTTGGACTAAAGGCATTGCAAATAGAACAAGAGTCTTGCATGTGAACAGCGCCCAAACAATAAATGCAGCTAGTGTGCCCATCTGTCAGAGACATTTTCTGACAGCATGAGTCACACTTTTTAAAACCAGATACTTTAGCTTCCTTAAACATGACCCAACTACAAAAAAACTAAGTACCACAAGGTAAACACAGACAGACAAATAAGTACTATTCTAAACAAGATAAACCTATAAAAATACAAACTGTCTTTTTTTTTTTTTTAAAGATAGCAAAACAGGAAACAGGAAAGGAAAGCCTCTAAATTAAACGGCTATCCTAGGGAGTGGGGGAGGGGGGTAGAACTCTCAAACTTAAACGAGTTCTAAATAAAAGGGAAACTAAGAGGAACGAAGTAATAGAACAACACGCAGAGAATAAAACTAAGAGCAGTAAAATATCTATTAGTTTAAAGGGGTCCAAGAGAATATTTTTACACAAAAAAATTAAACTATACAAGCCTGAGCCAGAAAACGACACACCTCGCAGCTGAAGCGGCAAACGAGATCTGGGTAGCTGTCACTAGGCATCATGGGATAAGGGGAGGCCTCGAGCCAGTAAACAGCTCTCAAGCTATTGAAGATGGCCAAGTCGAAGCCGAGGATCGGCTCCGATACCAACAGCAAGAATGAAGGAGAGATAGACAACTTAACATCATCTGATCAGTTGCCATATGAAGATACTTTGGAGCCTTTCATAGGAAACCAGTACAAACGTTCACTTGGAGTTGCACAGCAGGGCAAAGAACAGGAAACTTTGGCAACTATGACAGTCAATGTTGTGCAGTAACAGGACAAGGAGTTCCCATATGAAAGAGCAGCGAATGACGCAGGATAACACTGAACAGAATGGGGCAAAGGAAGATGCTCTGGAACTTTCTCCAGAATGCCCACAGGAAATGGAGAACAAAGAATGTGCCCTCAGATTAGAAGAAAATGATCTAAGAGAAGAGTTGCTAGATTTAATAGAGATGGACAGATATAGTAAGATAAAAGAAAAAAAAAAAGACTACAGAAAGTCAATAAATCCCAAAATGTTAGAAGTTTGATAAAACAAATAAATACAGTACTTAGGACTGCCCGTAGAGATCCATGTGATGTAACAGAAGTAAATGGGATGTATTAATATGCAGCTAAATTGATAAAGTCTTACCACAAAAACATAGGACAGTAAGGTAAAGGAAAGGAAAAAATTTAATACCATCATAGAAGTATCAAATACAGAAAACTATAAAGCAATTAAGACAAGAAGTGTCACTGTTAGAAGAGTATAGAGGAGGGACTAGATCAACAAATGTACTCAAAGAAAAATATGATAAAAAATCAATTGGCAGTATCAGAACAGATCAGGATCTATTGTGCACTATTGCAAATAAACTAAAAATATCAGCACAGGCAGAAAAACTTGGAAGATATACAGACGAAAAGTACAAAATAAGCTACATATGATGTAAAAACAAATATAGAGAATTGGGAAACAAGGCAAAAGGAATTGAAACACCACCAAAAAAAAGAATACATACATACATTTTGGAGAAATGACTATGAATATCCTATGGAACAAAACAAAGATGCTAAATGAACAAAAGAAGTAAAAGAAAGGATAAGAAGTTCAAATGCAGAGGATATGAAATAGGATGAAGTAAAGGCCAGAGAGATTGAAACAAAGTTAAGAAAAGTTCCTAACTGGAAAACCAGGCCTAGATGCAGAATCTGACTTCTGGCTAAGTGTATTAACATATTTATATGAAGATTTATCCATGGGTAAGAAATAGAAGTTATGTCCTTACCATAACGTTCCATGTGGAGTGTTCATCTCGCCTTTGTTCTTACACATGGGTTCGGAGCCGATCCTCGGCTCCGTCGCCGCTGCAAGCTCTGCATCGAGAAGAAGCTCGAGATCACCTAATACCCACAATCCCCCTCTGCCTTTACCTCAGATCTAGTTTGCAAGCAAACCAGCAGCCAGAGAGAGCACACTCATACCAAAATTTACACAATCAAAGATCATCTATATACATATATATACATATATATACACAAGTGTATCATACAAATACAACTATTGCAAATGCAGCACGAGAATACTCCAGACCAGGCACCAAATCGAACGTTCTTCCCGAGGGTGGGAGGGTCGGAATGTAAGAACAAAGGCGAGATGAACACTCCACATGGAGCGTTATAGTAAGGACATAACTTCTATATGTGAGAGTGTTCAATCTCGCCGTTGTTCTTACACATGGGTAGCGTCCCTAGCTCCATGTTCCTGAGGAACTCACGGGAGAACGTTCTTGAGCACAGTGGAACCAAAGGTTGCCCTATCCCTAGAAACCCTGTCCACTTTGTAATGAGAGATAAATGTATGCGGTTTAGCCCAAGTAGCAGCTGCACAAATCGTGTCTAATGGTAGGCGAGCTGCGTGAGCCAAGGATGTAGACGCTGATCTTGTAGAATGTCCTTTAGGTTTGACCGATAAGGTTTGATTAGAAGACTCATAAACGTATATGATACAATCAGTTAGCCATTTGGAAAGAGTTATTAGTAACCGCTACACCTTTCCTGCTGTCAGCAAAAGCTACAAATAGTTGATCAGATTTCCTGTGATCTTTTGTTCTATCCAAATAAAACCTGAGTTGTCTGTGGACATCCAATTTGTGCAACATATACTCTAACTTATTAGTGTGATTTTTGAAAAAGGTAGGTAATTCAATGGACTGATTAATGTTATTGGTAGAGCAAACTTTGGGGAGAAAGGATGGATTAGTGCGAAGAGATACTCTGTCAGAGTGGAAAATCAAATAAGGGTGTTTAATAGAAAGAGCCTGAAGCTCAGACACCCGCCTAGCAGATGTAATGGCTACCAAGAAGAGAGTCTTCCACGATAAAAACTTCAATGGGCAAACAGAGGCTGGCTCAAAGGGGCAACATCAATTTAGAAAGTAAGAGGTTCAGATTCCAAGGTGATGTAGGAGTTCTCACTGGTGGTCTAATATGAAAGGATCCTTTTAAAAAGCCTTACAAAGTCTGTGAGCCATAACAGGCACCACATTCTTCCACATAAAAGTTGGAAATGGCAGCCAATTGTACTCTTAAAGTGGCAGGAGAAGCTCCTTCATGGAACAATTCTGTCAAAAACTCCAAGATCTTGTTTAACGGAGCTATAACAGGGTCCAAATGATGTGAATTCGCCCAGAAGACGAAACGCTTCCATTTACTGGTGCAGGTCTTTGTAGTGGAAGCTTTATGAGAAGCCACTAATATATTCTGAACTGCCGGTGTAAGAGAGTCAGACCTGGCTAGAAAGGAGCAGCCAAGCTGCTAGATGGAGTGATTCGAGAGATGGGTGAGGAACTCCTGATGAGTGAGTCAGTAGATCTGGCTCTGGGTCCACAATCCAAGGTCCCCGAATGCGGTGTTGCAATAGAAAGGGGAACCAAATTTGACGAGGCCAGAATGGGGCAATGAGGATTATCGTCCTCTGAAGGTTGTTGGCTTTCTGTAGAAACTTTGCAATCTGGGGAATCGGAGGGAAAGCGTACAGCAGACCCGGGGCCAATCGTGCACCAGCGTCCCTGGGGACTTCCCTGGAGGGGTAATAGGGCAAAGTAGCTCCTGCATTTGGCGTTCATTGGAGACGCAAAGAGATCGCAGGAAGGCTGGCCCCACTTGCAAAATATCGTCTTCGCAATTGACTGTTTGAGGGACCACTCGTGAGGTAACAGAATTGCTCTGCTCAGCCTGTCGGCTATGACGTTGGATGACCCCGGGATGTGCGTTGCGATCAGAAAGCGATCCGTGGACTCCGCCCATTGCCAAATTCTCATGGCCTCTCTGCATAGTTGATAAGACCTGGTTCCCCCTTGCTTGTTTATGTACCAGACTACAGACATGTTGTCTGTCTGAACTGCAATAGTCCCTAGAGGAAGAAGGGGAGCAAAGTGTTGCAACGCTAAAAACACTGCCCTCAACTCCAGAACATTGATGTGCAGATTGTACTCCAAATTGGTCCATTCGCCTTGGACTGTCTGTCCCTGAAAGATGCCCCCCCACCCTATCAGGGAAGCGTCCGTGGTTATCGCTGACGTGGGTAGCACAAATGGTCTTCCGCTGGAAAGGTTGCAAGTCTGAAGCCACCAGATTAGGTGTGATTTGCATGTTTTTGTAATCAGAATTTCGTGTGTCAGAGGTAGCTGTTGGAACGACCATTGTACAAACAGTAGCCATTGTAGAACTCTCATGTGCAGTCTTCCCAATGGTATCGCAATGAGAGAAGCTGCCATGAGACCCAAGACCTTCAGAACCAGCTTTGCTGGGGACTTTTTGGACGACAGAAGGAGAGATATGTGGCTTTGAAGTGAGACTATCCTTTCTGGAGGGAGCCTTAGAATTAAATGATGCGTATCTAATTCGCTCCTATGAATAAGATATGCTGTGATGGCTGTAGTAAAGATTTTTCAAATTTACGGAAATTCGAGGTGAACACAAAGTTGTAGGGTGTAATCCCTGGCCTGTATCAGTTGACGCCGGGTGGTGGCAGAAAGGAGTCAGTCGTCCAGATCACGGAAACACCTGGAATCCTAGGCGTCTCAGATGAGACGCTACCACTGCCATGCATTTGGTGAAAACCCTGGGGGCTGAGGTCAGACCAAAGGGCAGGGCTCGAAACTGATAGTGACTGGCTCCCAGCCGGAAGCGCAAATGATCCCTGGACGCCCTGGCCATTTTGATGTGGTAGTATCGTCCTTCAGATCTATTGAGCACATCCAGTCGTCCTTCTGTAAGAATGGAAGGATCGATTGAAGCGTGACCATTCGGAACTTTTCTTTCTTGACAAAGGTGTTGAGGTTGCTTAGGTCCAGAATAGGCCTCCAGTCCCCTGTCTTCTTTGGAACTAAAAAGAACCTTGAGTAAGTTCCGAATCCTATTTGGTCCGCTGGGACTGGTTGGATGACTCTTTTTCTAGCAGCTTTGAAATTTCTATAGCTGCTGGGTCTCGCAGATGGGGGTACATCTGGGAGTTTTCTCTTTGGAATGGGGGTGGATAGGAATGGTATTCTGTAACCTCTGGTAACAACGCTTTTTACCCAATTGTCTGTAGTAATATTTTGCCAGGCCTGAGGGTATAAAGCTAAGCGACCCGACTGCCTCCAGAGCAGGACAGTCGGGCCTCCTCTCAGGAGTGCTGGAAAGGTTTTCCAGGGGGTATCCCTGTCACCTTGGTTTTGGGACCCCCTCTGCCGCCAGGGCGGCGTCTTCCACCTCTGCCCCCTCCTCTGCCTCTAGAGGGAGCATCACCCTGTGTGCCTGGGAAAGATCCTTGGGGTTTTCGAAACCACATTTTCCCACCACGTTGCCCTTTGGGGTACGGTCTGGAAGGGTGGAAAACGGACTCCGACAGCAGACAGAGTCTTTCCCTCCTGTTCACACCGGGTAAGGGTCTCCTTTACTTTGGGGCCAAAGAGAGTGGCACCATCAAATGGGGCGTTAGTAAAGGAAGACTTGAAGGCCTCCGCAAATGAACATAAGCGCATCCAGGACTGCCTGCGAAGAGCAATCGCTGAAGCTGCTGCCCTACTCGATCCTTCGGCTG
Source organism: Protopterus annectens (assembly GCF_019279795.1). NCBI lineage: Eukaryota > Metazoa > Chordata > Ceratodontiformes > Protopteridae > Protopterus > Protopterus annectens. The sequence goes on from NC_056748.1 coordinate 604,227,606, forward strand.
CGTATGATATCAGCCTCATGGATGAGTTAACAATGGATGTAAGGGTATTGAGATGTGCTGTAACTTTCTCTGAGACCGCAGCATCTGTAGTACCCTGGAGGGTATCTCCCAGCTCTTTGATTAGATCCCTCTGTAAACGTGTAAAATGGGTCAAATAGTTCAGGGATCGCATAGAAAAAGCCGCTGAACTAAAAATGCGCTTCCCGTATCTGTCCATAGTCCTGGAATCTTTGTTAGGCGGATGGACAGATGAGGAAGATTCCGACATCTCCTTTTTCGTGGCCGCTGCCACCACCATGGCGTCCACTGGAACTCCCTTTGTGAGGTAAGCCTTGTCTTGGGGTGCAGTGATGTACTTATTAGGCTTCCTAGGGACTGGTTCCACCGTGTCAGGTGTCTCCCACGCCTTCGAGCAATCAACTCCATTAACTCATCAAGGGCGGAGTGACCCAGGAGGAGGAAGGGCGAGCTCGAATGCCTTCAGCAAGACTGACTCATCCTCAGAAGGGGAAGGGACTGCCAATCACCTCTCTGTTTTAGGATCTCCAAGATGTCAGAAAAGGAGACATCTTCTGAAGGTGACTTTGGGGACCCTTCTGACTCATCCAAGTCAGTATCGGATGTCAAAGATTCTTGTGGAGAATCTAAGTGTCTCCTCTTACACAATCTTTTCCTAGGGACTTCTTCGGGAGCATCCGAAGAAGCCTCCGAGGAAGAGGGGCACCCTCCAGGGGTGGCTGAGACACCGGTGCTCGACGCTTGGATGTGGCCGTTGGTGCAGAGGAAGATAACGGTCCTTTATGGGGAGGAGAGGCTGCTTCTACTGATGTGGTTGTCTGGGTAGACAACACCTTCCTCATGAGATCGAAGGCCCCCGGGTCCAGAGTCGAGGAATCTCCCGGTTCCGAAGAAATGGGAAGAATCCCCGAAACAGGCACCGAGGGCATCGACCCCGAGGACGGAGCCGAATCAATCCACGCCGAGGCCCCGAGAGGAAGAGTCGGAACTGAAACATCGGTTCGACTCTCGGCCCCGGAACCAAGGATGGATCGTCGGCTCCGAGACTCCGGTACCGGATCCGACGGAGTCGAGGTGAACGGAGCTGACCGAGAAAAGGACGGTTCTGGCACAGAGGGCTCCACAATCAGTAGATCAACCTCTTCCGGCTCCAAAGACTGGACAGGTCTCGGAGGAGGAAGGGATGGAGATAATGGAAGGCCTTCAAGTTTCGACACCAATTGGGTTGAAACCGATATAAGTTTGGATAGGGCCGTATGCTCCAATAATTTCTGCACCACACGGTCCACATCAATGTCGGAGAGGGGCTTGGAAGAACGGGTCGAAGGAACCGAAGACGGAGCCGACCTCAACAGTGTCGGGGGAGGGAGCTCCATCACCGGTTCCAAGACTCGAGGCTCGGAAACTGACAACAGTTGAACACTCGGCCCCGAAGTCTGTGGAACTGGTGATCTAACTAGCTGAAGAGCTCGGAGCCGATGACTTGGGCTCCGACGTCTTCGATTCCTTCAAGGACTTGGATGCCTGGTCAGAAGCATCCAGAGCCTCCTGAAAGGAAGGTTTTAACAAACCTCTATCCATTAGTTTCCTGCGCCTATCTGTCATGACCCTCCCACTGAAAGAATGACAAATAGAACAGTCTTCTTGCAGATGGAGAGGGCCAAGACAGTAGACGCAGGAACTATGATTGTCAGTTACTGACATTTTTTGCCCACATTGGCAACGCTTAAACCCGATTTAGCCTTTTCAGACATGTCACTATAAAGGAGAAAAAAGTCAAATCCAGTAAAATAGTCTAGTCCTGTAATGTTGTCAAATCCAGTAATATTAGTCAATCCGGTTGTCTAATCCAAGAAAGGGTGGTAGGCCCGAGAGAACTCTAAATAAGTTTTAACAACTTAAAGGTACCGAGATTCCTCAACCTTACCACACACACACAAAAATTCACTAAATAACCTTATAAGATAAAAGTACCAAGAAAAAATACAAGAAAAAATATCTTAATCTTATCTTAGGTGCTCGAGCTCGACCCAGTGATGCGAACGCTGCAGCGGCAAACTAGATCTGAGGTAAAGGCAGAGGGGGATTGTGGGTATTAGGTGATCTCGAGCTTCTTCTCGATGCAGAGCTTGCAAGCGGCCGACACGGAGCCGAGGATCGGCTCCGAACCCATGTGTAAGAACAAACGGCGAGATTGAACACACTCACATCTATTTATATGCACACCCTGAACAAACACCAACTTGGTTAACAACAGGAGATGCAATACTCCTACTTTTATTTTATACTACTACTTTAATTTTTCATGAGTAACATTTGTTTTAGCCTGAGTGCTGTTTGTTTGTGGCACAATGGTAAACACTCTGCTCTCTTCCCAACTACCAACTAAATATCACGAGCGATAGATGTTTTAGCCTGAATGCCGTATATCTATGTAAAACAATAGTGGTTCAGTGGAAAATGCTCGCTCTTTAGCGTGGTTTGTTCCCGAGTGCTATTTCTGCCTTTATCCAATCCCGTCCCCATTTTTATTATCTTACATTATTAATGATAACTGTTTTAGCCTGTTTTGTCATGCAGTTATGCAAGCCAAAGTGGAAAATGCTCACTCTTAGGCGCTGCATGCATCAGGGGGGCTATAGCTGACTGAATTAAATGCTCTCCGCTCTTCTACCTAGATAAACATATTAATGATAGCTGTGTTTAGCCTGTATGCTGTAAATGTATGTAAAGCAGACTTTCTGAAATGCATCATGCATGCTAATTGTTTGAAGTCTCTTTAATGTAACGTAGTTACTGTTAATGTTATGTGCTTTTCCTGCCTATTTAGTAGTACTACATTGCTGTTTATGTGCTTTTCCTGACTATTTAGTAGTATTACATTGCTGTTTCTGTTGCCAGTTATATCTCTATGCAGTGTTTCCTCTTTTTGCATACTAGCAAAGCACAACCTCTTACAACTTAATCCTGTATTTCTCAACTAGTTGCTGTTTGTGACCCTATGATAGTAATTGCGTTATATCACTTCTCTTCTTGTATATCATCCCTGATCTATCCTGTCTTGAGGTACCCTGAATTCCAGACTGTTGAAAACATCCTAAAGCAAATCCTTATTTTCCAGTATTGTATTGGTCCCCCGAACTGAAGCTGTAATTAATTGTCCAAAGAAACCAAGTGTATGTACCTTTTATAAAGTAGTCTGCATACCCAATAGCAATACTGTAATCCTACGTGTGCAAGCTATCAGCCTACTGCTTAGCCCACTCAACCTGCTCTCCCCAGTCCATCATGCCCCCTTAGGAGCCCTAGCCCTCCTCTGTATTAAACTGATCCACCCACTAGATGGTAGCACTCACCTACTTATAAATACTTCATTGTAAACTAAATAGCTACTAGATATTGACTGTCCTATATTGCTCTATAGCCCTTCCCCAGCCTTTGTACTACATAAATGTAGAGCTCATACAAGTTATCTTGATACTCTCCGTCTTACTTTGCTCTACTGCTCTTCCCTTATCTCTGTAACCTCCCTCCTTCCCTCTGTCTCTCGTAGCATTATTGTACCTTACCTCTGAGCCTTTACCGACTTGTGCTGCTATCCACCTTACTGATTGTTTCCTCGCTGGCTTGCTCATCCATCTCCTTGGCTCTTCCTGCTCCGTTCGCCCTGTGGGCTCACTCTGCTCCCCTACCCCCAAATTCCACCCACCCCCAGTAGTCCCAGCTTTATACTTCCCTTACCACACCCCCCTACCTATCAAATACTCCAACCAATCTAGACTACCTAGCCACTCCCCTCCTTAGTTTTACCTATCTCCTTTCCCACTTTCTCGTAGACCCTTACCCTGAGTACTTTTCCCAATTTCCTTTTTCCCCTACAATATTTCCTCCAAAGACACTTCATTTCCTTCTTTATATACAATTCCCCTATTCCTGCCCAACCATCTTTTTGTTATAGTACAAGCTACCTTTTTGTACTTCCACAGAGAATCTTAGCAACATGACCACAAAAAAAATATAAAGCTCCCCAAGCTAAGTTAATACTTGTAGCCATACTTATACCAGCCCTCATTTCTGCCCATCTCATCACCTTCTTTGAAAAAGTGAATTATGTTCACTACAACAACTCTCCAAAACAAACAGCTTGTCTAAATTCTAGCCTTACCCATACTCATATAAATATTACATCTACTCCATGCTACCTGCTAGCCAAATACCATCGCCTCACACACATGAAAGTCCTTAACTCCTCCATAAGGAAACCAAAGAATCTAACTAGTTACTTTTACAACCCTACTTCAAGACTAAATGCTCTCACCTTAAAAGATGGTGATATCCACCCCAACCCAGGCCCAACCAATGTTGCCACAGTCGCAGCTCACAACACCACTTCTTCTACCCTAACCACCTTAACCAGTCTCCCAAACTCCTTCCTAATAGGTCATCTTAATATCCACAGTGTCAACAACAAAGTTGCCCATCTCCATGCTCTTCTAGACACTCATTCCTTCAATATCCTCTGTCTTACAGAAACTTGGTTAAAACCAGGAACTAAGGACAATGAGAACACCCCCAGGCTATAATATGCTGAGATTAGACCGCGCAAAACGTAGGGGTGGAGGAGTAGCCATTCTATATAGGACTGGTTTACAAATCTCCACAATACCCTTTATTCCCCCCCCCTTAGACATTAAGGCAGAAATCCTTATCTCTAGACTTAAACTAAACACTAGCAAATCCCTAAACATCATCTGTACCTACCTTCCTCCAGGTAATAACAACACTGCTATAGAGAATATTCTAAGCTTGATTTCCACTATGTATCCACAAGAAACAATAATATTAGGGGACTTTAATACTGACTGGAAGTGTATCGACATTGACAACCCTTCCTTACATATTAACCTATATGGCTTTAACCAATCACCTCCACTACTAGAATTAACAAATCAAATAATAAGAAAGTATCTTAGATGGATACTTATAAACAGACAACAAACTTATGAAGTTGGAACCTTACCTGATGATGTGAGTGATCATACTTTTGACTTACTTACATTGCAAGACAAACGAATGACATTCCTAACTCCCCCACATTCAGGATTTTAAGGTCTAATAAGCATTTTAACCCTATATCTTTCCAAAATGAACTTCCAGTCACAGGTGTCGAACCCTCTAAAAACTCTCCCTCTTGAAGAGGCTGTCAAATATTTCAACTCTAAATTCCTAAGAATCCTAGATGAGCATGCACCCAAATGAACTATTAGAATGAAGTCCAAGACTGCCCCTTGGCTGTCAAAAGATACTAGACAAAATATATTACTAAGGAAGAAATCTTGGTCTAAATGGAGAGCTACTAAATCCATCTCTGATAATCAAACCTTTAGACAACTGAGAAATATCACAAAAAGAGCTATTCTCACTGATAAAAATAACTACTATTGTAAACTACAGCAAACTCACCATAATAATCCTCAAATGTTCTGGTCAAGCTTAAAGAGACTACTTAATCCGGGTCACTCTAGCACACCATCCCCACTAGGGGCTGCTAATAATACCCCCCAGCAAATTGCCAATGCCTTCAACACCTTTTTTTTTTTCACAGACACTATACAATCCTTAGCCCGTCAACTATCCATAGACAGCACTATTTTCCCTATCCCTTTACCTGACACTCTACCTACCTTCCAACTTCAACCCATGTCTACTGCCTACATACAAAAAAATCATCCAAAAACTTAAAGCCATAACCCCCTCTGCAGACCAGTTACCGTCAGAATATCTGCAAAGAGCTGCTAAATCAGTAGCCTACCCTGTATCTATCCTTACAAATAGAACCATCAACGAAGGAAACATCCTAGACATTTGGAAAATCTCCCATATAATCCCTTTTCATAAAGGTGGTAACTCTAATGATGATTCCAATTGCAAGCCTATATAGCTCTCTTAACCACCCCTAGCTAAGGTTATAGAAAAATGTATTCATCACCAGCTAATGGACCACTTAACCTAACACAATATCTTGGCAAACTGCCAACATGGCTTCAGGCCCTACCACAGCACCACTACTGCTCTCTTTTCTTTCACCGACTCCATCAACCGTAATAGCAATAGCCTTTCCTCAGCACTTTTTATTGATTTATCTAAAGCTTTTGATATGGTTAACCACTCCTTGCTTATAAAGATCACTAAATCCCTCTCTCTAGACAACAAGGCTATCCTCTGGTTTAAATCCTACCTTAATAAAAGGCAACAAGCAGTTCTCTGGGAGAATGAGTTATCCTCCCACTTGCCCGTCTCCCTTGGGAGTCCCTCAGGGCTCCATTCTAGGTCCTCTCCTTTTCTCCTTGTTCATCAATTACCTCCATGCTGTAATCCCTCAAGCAACCACTATACAATATGCAGATGATTCCACGCTCATATGTACTGCCAATACTTCATCTGAACTTATGGCACCTTTATAATCCCCAGACTCCTCCACCAAACTGCTAGGCATCACAAGTGATAGTCTCTCCTTTGATAACCATACCATTAAAACAGTAAACAGGAAAATAGGCTCCTTATATAGAATAAAACCTTTCTTAACCCCAACATCTAGAGTTAAAATTGCTCACTCCCATTTACTCTCATCTCTTCTGTATGCTTCACCCATATACACTAACCTAAAAAAAACTAATCTTGTCAAACTAGCCAACTCCTATAACAATATAGCCAGATATGCCACTGGGAGCCATTATAGAACTCACCATTGTCTGAACCTACAGCAACTTGAATGGTTGGAACTAAAAAACATGTTGATACTTTCACAACTTACCATAGTTCATAAAATATTTTACCAACCAAACAACACCCTTATAACTTTCCAACCTTATTATCCCTTACAGAAATCTCAATTCCTTATGATCTTCCAGGAAACTTCTTGCTAACACAAGCAAGTCTAATAACCTGGTAGGTGACTCCTTATTCAACAATACCGCTGGAAAAAACTGGAATATGCTGCCATAAGAGCTAACTATACTTCCCTCGCTGCCGCTTTTTAAACAGACTCAAGAAACACCTTAAGACACACTGGTTATGCCCCTGTTCCAACCCTGACTAATCCTCTGATTTCTTCTACTTTACCACTACACTGTATACTCTGCTATAGCCCTTTTAAGTACTGAATATCTCAGGTAAATTTTCATAAGTCTTGTCATGAATGTTCTGTCTGAATTCTTCTGTATATTTTGTTCCATCTCAATCCTATATATATTTTTTTCTCAAATAACACTCTCTAAATGACCTTCCCTATTTTCTGTATAATCATTGGAAACAAATATTTTCTTTCCTCAAGAATTAGCTGATAACTAGCATGATAAAATCATTTCCTTGTATTATATGTGATATGATCTGGAAAAAAAAATTGTTTTCTATGATATTGTGATGTCCTTACTGTATCTCTGTGTTCACAAATGGAGCTCATCTCCTCGGGCCTCTACTGAAAATGGACATAAAATCCAGCTGGACTAGCCCGGTTAACAAATGTAAGAGTGAACCAGCAAGCTATTCTAAGAACTATAGAACAATAACCTGTTTTCCGACGACATATAAACTAATGGGAATTGATACTGAGAGTTTACAGCCATTTAGAAGAAAACTCAATAATGCCAATAGAAAAAAGGGTAATTAAAAGAAGTCATATGGAACAAATGAAACTACAGTTGTGTATACTGAACATAAATGTAGATGTTAGAGTGTATTCACTGTTGTAGTCATCACCTGTGGGTTATCCCTGCTGTGGTAGCCCTCTGTCGGCCCGAATACCATAGTCAATGTTTTTCTGCATCAGATGCTGTCGCTTGCTGTCTGACATCAGGTCATTAGTGCTAAGGCAGCAGATGCCATTACATCAGTTTTTCTTGCCCTAACCAGTCAGAGGCCCAAGTAAATATGGAAAAGTGGTCCTGGTGGCTAAAAGCCACCGTAAGAAACTTGCGTCTCCCTAAAAAAAGATATAAGAGGGAAGGAGGGTGTGAAACCAGGACTGCAACAGTGAATACACTCTAACATCTACATTTATTGTAAGTGTACACAACTGCATTATGTCCTTTGTGTTTCACTGTTGCAGTCATCACCTGTGGGAGTATTCCCAAAGCGGATGTGGTAGGATTAGTAAGAGACATAGGAATGGGTCAGCATGCCCGGCAGTACTGCAAAAGCAAACCCTGCCCTAGCCATAGAAAACAGAGATAGGTGGTAATGCTTGGTAAAGGTATGGACACAAGTCCATGTGGCAGCTTCCAAGATGTCCTTGGTGGGAACTCCTCTGAGGAATGCTGTAGAAGTAGAGAATACCCTAGTGGAATGGGTTCGAATAGACTTGGGGGTGGGGGTTCCCATGCAAACTGTAGCAAAAATGGATACAGTGTGGTATCCACTGGGAAATACTTTGTTTAGAAATGGCCTTCTCCTCTGCCCCTGGGGCAAACCTGGCAAGTAGTTGGTCTGTTTTCCTCAAGGGTTTAGTATGGTCCAGATAGTATCTGAGCTGTCTGTGCATGTCTAGTGAGTGCAGACTTCTTTCCACCTTGTTTTAAGGGTTAGGAAAGAAGGTGGGTAGATGTATGGCCTGGTTGAGCGTTACATGAGATACCACCTTGGGCATAAAGGAGGGATTAGTCCTCAGGGAGATCCTGTCTGCATGGAAGATGATGAAAGAGTTCAATGCCCATCGTTCTAAAACCCTTCTGGCTTACGTGATAAAAAGAAAAGCAGTCTTCCCGAGAGGTATCTTAGTTCTGCTGAAGCAGCAGGTTCGAAGGGTTGTAAAGTTAGTTTTTTCAAAACATAATTCAGGTCCCAGGCTGGATTGGGAGGCCTTCTGGGAGGTTTGATATTAGTAGCCCCTCTGAGGTATTGTTTAATCAAAGGATGGGAGAACAGGGGCTGTTCTGGATGGGAGAACAGGGGCTGTTCTGGATGGGAGAACAGGGGCTGTTCTGTATCAAAATGAGCCAAAATGGCTGAGGAGTGGATTTTAATAGAGGAAAAGGAGAGGCCACTATTAAGTAGCTCCACTAGGTAGTCCAGGATAAGAGGGATGGAAGGTTGTGAGGAATTGTCCCTACTGGACTGGCTCCAGGAGCAGAATCTGCCTGGGAGGCTGCACAGTAAGAGGTACCAATGTTGACTGGGCCAATCTGGAGCAATGAGGATGGCCATGGTCAACAAATGTAAAATAAAATAAAAAATAAAAATAAAAATTTCTCTCTCCTCCCTTACTTTGATCAGTACCTTGGGAATAAGAGGCAGAAGAGGGAATGCGTACACAAAGAGGGTGCTCCAGAGGAAGGTAAAGGCATCCATCTTCCACTATGCACAGAGTCACCTCCGGATTCTCCCACACCTGAGTGATTTGTAAAAAGATTTTTCTGTGGGGATGCCATAAATGGGGGTCCAGTAAGTTTCTGCTTCAGTGGTCTGCAGGGTGCTGTTGATCCCCGATAAGTATTGGGCTATAAGGTGTAGTCCTATGGAAGAGGCTGCCAGCCAGAGGTTCATGGCTAGCCTACACAGAGGGTAAGATTGGGCCCCTCCCTATTTGCTAATGTACCACATTACTGTGGTGTTGTCTGTTTTGATAAGGAAAACCCCTGGCTTGACATGGGGTTTGAAGGATGTCAGAGCCTTTTGTACTGCCATCATTTCCTTCTGGTTGATGTGTAAGAGAAGGTGCTGGGCATCAAAAAAGACCTTGGGTGCACCTGCCTTATAGGTGAGCTCCCTAAGCTATGTACGAGGCATCGGAGGTAATGGTCTGCCTCATTGGGCAGAGGGTGAAGGAAAGACCCTTGTTAAGGTAACAGGCCCCTGCCCACCAGAGAAACTCGGCCCTTACACAGGGGAGTCTCTGGAGGTGGAGTGCGTTGACACCAAAGGTTCTTTAGGTACCACTAAAGTTTTCTCGTGTGAAGCCTGGCCAGAGGAATTAGAAGGATGCAAGATGGCATATACTCCAAGGCTTGCAGGAACTTCATCGCAGTGAGGTGACTTCTGGAAGCCAGCTGGGTAAAACAGAGAAGCAGAAAGCTCTGTTTTTCTAGGGACAGAAAGGCCATTTGGGATGCTGTGTCCAGCAGTGCTCCAAAGAAATTATCTTCCTAGAGAGTGTTTGTCTTGATTTCTTCACGTTGATGGTGTACCCTGAAGTAGTACACACACACACACACACACACACACACACACACACACAATAATATATAAATACAGCACATGTCCAAACCAATGTAATCGTGCCTCTCTGGCTTTGTCTCCAACCTTCCAACCTGGGCTTACCCTCCAATATACTTATTCCCAATCCTTTCCACCCTCGTCACACCCAATGCAAATCTTAACATATTTAATTCTGCCACATCCAGCTCAAACTCATGCCTTTTGTCAATCCCACTGTCTCCAACCCATATAACATAGCTGGTCTCACTACCCTCTTGTAGACCTTCCCTTTCACTCTTACAGGTACTAATCTGTCACAAATCACGCAGGATGGAGTGGGTGAAGAGTGTCAGGAGTGTACACTCTTCTTCACCTCTCTTCCACACTCAATGTTACTCTGAACTACTGAACCCAAGTATTTAAACTCATCCACCTTTGCCACCTATACTCCTTGCATCCTCACCATTCCTCTATCCTCTCTCTCATTCACACACATATATTCTGTCTTAGTCCTGCTGACCTTCATTCCTCTTCACTCTAGAGCATATATCCATCTCTCCAGGGTCTCCTCCACGTGTTCCCTACTCTCACTACAGATCACAATGTCATCTGCAAACATAGTCCACGGGTACTCCCGTCCGATCTAGTCTGTCAACCTGTCCATCGCCATTGCAAATAAAAAATATATATATGTATATATATATATATGTATATCTATATATATATATATATATATATATATTAATATATATATATAAATTATATATATATAAATTATATATATATATATATATATATATATATATATAAATAAATATACGTACATAAATAAATATATGTGTATATATATATATATATATATATATATATATATATATATATAAACTGCGGTAGTGGTGCTGTGGTAGCATTGTCACCTCACAGTAAGACGTTGTCCGGTTCGATTCTCAGCTAGAGCGTCTTCTGCATGGAGACATGCGTGAATGGGCATACCTTCGTTGAAGGTTGTGCGTCAGAGCTGTTAACTCGGCACGTAAAAATCAACTACCAATCATTAGCGGACGGGAGTTCCGCTGTGGCGACCCCTAACAAAAGCCGAAAGACACAAACATTATATATATATATATATATATATATATATATATACATATACATATATATATATACATATACACATATACATACATATATATACACACACACACACACATTTTATATATATATATCCACATATACACACACATTGGCCACTAAGACAATGGTCTTCCATGAAACATTCTCGAGTTTGCATGTAGCTGAGGGTTTAAAGGGAGACTGTGTAAGAGACTGCAACATAACGTTTAGGTCCCAAGGAGGTGTAGTATGCTTAGAGAGTGGCCTTAAGAGTAGAGTGCCTTTCAAAAAGCTTTCCTTAACTTATGGGTCCTACAAAAAACGAAGTTATGTTCTTACCATAACGTTCCATGCGAGTTGTTCATCTCGCCTTTGTTCTTTAGACATGGGTCCGGAGCCGATCCATCAGCTCAGAGTTGGCCGCTTTTCAAGCTCAAGATCTTGGAGTAGCTCGAGGCACAGTCCCTATCCCATAATGCTCTCCTACCAACCCCAGATCTAGTTTGCTGAACCAGCAAGAAAAAAAAACACACTAAGCAACCAATTACAATGTACACAGTACATAACTATTTACAATAGCTAAACAATAATCTGTCTGGAAAGAAGGACATTAACAAGACCAACCAGACCACCAGTCATACCTGTTCTTCCATAAACTGGAGGGGGAAGGTGGGAGGGAGTGTAAGAACAAAGTCGAGATGAACAACTCACATGGAACGTTATGGTAAGAACATAACTTCTTTATGTAAAGTTGTTCAATCTCGCAGTTTGTTCTTTACACGTGGGTAGTGTCCCAAGCACCCCAATCCTGAGCGGCTCATGGGAGTATATTCCTGAGAACAGTGGAACCAAAGGAAGCTCTGTCCCTGGAGGCCCTGTCCACTTTGTAATGAGTGATAAACGTATGAGGTTTGGACCAAGTAGCAGCTTGTGGGTAGCGCCCCAAGCACCCTAATCCTGAGCGGCTCATGGGAGTATATTCCTGAGAACAGTGGAACCAAAGGAAGCTCTGTCCCTGGAGGCCCTGTCCACTTTGTAATGAGTGATAAACGTATGAGGTTTGGACCAAGTAGCAGCTGCACAAATGGTGTCCAAAGGTGGATGGGCTGCGTAGGCTAAAGATGTAGAAACAGCCCTGGTAGAATGAGCTTTCACCTCACGTTATAAAGGTTGTTTAGCTGAAGAATATACAAATTTTATACAATCAGAAATCCATTTGGACAATTTAACTTTGGATACCGACAAACCATTCTTATCGTCTGCATAGGAAACTATAGTATCAGATTTCCTAAATTATTTTGTTCTGGCCAAGTAAAACCTCAATTGTCTGTGAACATCAAGCTTATGTAACGTACTCCATTCTATTAGCATGATGTCTGAAAAAGGTAGGAAGGTCAATAGACTGGTTCAAATTTGCCTCTGAGCAGACCTTAGGAAGAAAGGTTGGATTTGTTCTTAAAGATACTCTGTTGGGGTAAAAGACAAGATGTGGAGGCCTGATAGAAAGTGCTTGTAGTTCAGAAACTTTACGAGCCGAAGTAATAACCACCAGGAAAAATTGTCTTCCAAGAAAGGAACATCAAAGGACAGGATGATGCAGGCTCAAAAGGTGGAAAAATGAGTTGAGAGCACCAAATTCAGATTCCAGGGAGTAACAGGATGTCTGATAGGCGGCCTAAGGTGATGAGTTCCTTTCAAAAAGGCTTTACATAAACTGTGTGACAATGTTTGAACCACTGCATCCCACATGGAAGTTAGATATGGCAGCTAATTGAACCCTTATCGTAGAAGCTGCCGCACCATCGTGAAACAGCGAAGTCAAGAATTACAGAATACTATGAATACGGGCGACATAGGGATCAATACCATGCTTAGAAGCCCAATGAACAAATTGCCTCCATTTGCTATTATAAAAAGTTTCCTGGCGGAGACTTTGTGAGAGGAAACTAAAATATGCTGAACTGCTGGAGACAAATCATGTGACCTGGCTAAGTTGGAAAGTGGAGCAGCCAAACTGTCACAAGAGAGGGATGAAGAATTCCCGATGACCGAGTCAGAAGGTCTGGCACTGGGTCCAGAACCCAAGGTTCTTCCACTTGGTATTGCTGTAGGAAGGGGAACCATATCTGCAGAGGCCAAAACAGGGCTAGTACAATAACGGTCCTTCCCAGGCTTTTGGCTTTCTGTAAGAATCTGGGAATCAGAGGGATTGGAGGGAAGGCATAAAGGAGACCCAAGGGCCAATTGTGTCTAAGTGAGCCCCCTGGACTGTCCCTGGTTGGGGGGTACAGGGAAAAGTAGCTTCTGCATTTGGCATTCATCTGGGATACAAAATGGTCGCAGCAAAGCTGGTCCCATCTGCAGAATATCCTTTCCGCCACATGTTCTTTGAGGGACCACTCGTGAGGCAACATAATGGCTCTGATCAGTTTGTCCGCTATCACGTTGGATGACCCGGATATGTGCGTTGCTATCAGAAAACGCCCGGTGGATACAGCCCACTGCCAAAGTCTCAGGGCCTCTCAGCATAAGGGGTAAGACGTGGTTCCCCCTTGCTTGTTGATGTACCAGACTACCAACACGTCTGTCTGTACTGCAATCGTCTCTCGAGGTAGAGAGTCGTGAAAGTGTTGCAACACTAGAAAAACTGCTCTCAACTCTAGGACACTGATGTGCAAATGAGACTGCATGTCTGACCAAGTGCCTTGGACACTTCTTCCCTGAAACAGCCCCCCCCCACCCTATCAGGGAAGCATCTGTGGTCACTGAGGCCCTATATCAGGGAAGCATCCGTGGTCACTGAGGCTGTGGGAGGGTGAAGTACAAATGGGTGGCCTACAGTAACTTGGTGGCTGTTCAACCACCAAAGAAGGTCCATTTTGCAAGCATTTGTCAGAAGAATCTTGTGTGACATTGGAAGCGGTTAATAAGACCACTGTGCAAATAGTAACCATTGGGGTATCCTCATGTGCATTCGTCCCAAAGGAACTGCTTTGAGTGTAGCTACCATGGTGCCTAACATCTTCAGAACCTGGAATGCCAGAACTCTCCTTTCCAATAACAAATGGGACACTTGACTTTGCAAAGATATTACTCTTTCTTGAGGCAATCTGACCAGGGAGGTGGTGGTGGTGTCTAGATCTGCTCCTATAAAGGAAATATGCTGCGAAGGCAATAAAGCAGATTTTTCGAAATTTAATGTTATGTCCAACATGGAACACAGGTTGATAGTGTAATCTCTGGCGCAAATTAGTTGATGCCTGGTGGTGGCGGTGAGGAGCCAGTCGTCCAGATATGGAAACACCTAGAATCCTAAATGTCTCAGGTGAGCCGTGACCACTGCCATACATTTGGTGAACACTCTGGGGGCTGTGGTGAGACCAAAGGGCAGAGCTCGGAATTGGTAGTGACTGGCCCCCAACCGGAAACGCAAGTGATCTCTGGATGGCCTGGCCATTTTGATGTGGTAGTACACATCCTTGAGATCTATAGAGCACATCCAAATGCCCGGTACTGCGGACCCCCTCTGCCACCTGGGCGGCATCTACCATTATACCCCCTCCTCTGCCCCTGGAGGGGGGTTCACTGTGTGTGTTCTGGAAAGCTCCTTGGGACTTTCGGAACCACATTTTTTTCCACCTTTCTGCCCTTTGGGGTGTGGCCTAATGGGGGTGGAAAAACAGACTACTACAGCAGATAGAGTCGTTCCTTCCTGCTCACACCTAGTGAGTGTCTCCTTGACTTTAGGCCCAAACAAGGAAGAGCCATCAAAAATGGGGTATTAAAGGAAGACTTGAAGGCTTCCACAAAGGAGCATAAGCGCATCCAGGATGGTCTCCGCAGAGATATCGCTGAACCTGCTGCCCGGCTCGATCCATCGGCTGCATAAATGAGCCACATGGACGAGTTCACAATAGAATTAAGGGTGTTAAGCTGTGCCGTTACTTTCTCAGAAACGGCATCATCTGTTTTGCCCTGTACAGTATCTCCAAGCTCTTTGAGGAGATCTCGCTGAAAATGGGTAAAGTGGGTCAAATAATTGAGCGATCCCATTGCAAATGTCGCAGAACTAAAGATGTGTTTCCCATATCTGTCCATAGTCCTAGAGTCTTTATTAGGAGGATGACCAGAAGAAGAGGTTTCTGACATCTCTTTCTTGGTGGCCAACACCATGGCATCAACGGGGACTCCCTTCGTAAGAAAAGACCTGTCTTGAAGGGAAGTGATAAATTTGTTGGGCCTCCGAGGGACCGGTTATATGGAATCAGGAGACTCCCACACCCTTCGAGCGACCAAGTCCATTAATTCGTCAAAGGGCGGAATAACCCAGGAGGTGGAAGGTTGAGACCCAAAGGCCTTCAGGAGCACCAACTCATCCTCATTAGGAGTAAGGGACTGCCAGTCACCCCTCTGCCTTAATATTTCCAGGATGTCTGCAAGAGAGACATCCTCAGAGGAGGACCGTGGGGACCCTTCAGATTCCTCTAAGTCGGTGTCTGATGTTAAGGATTCTTGAGGGGAATCTAAATGCCTCCTCTTGCACAGTCTTTTTCTGGGGACTTCATCAGTGGGAGTGTCTGGTGAAGTCTCAATCAAGCAGGGGTCACCCAAAAGGGTTACCTGAGGCTCTGGGTCTCGACGCTTGGTGGGGACCTGTGGTGTAGGGACAGAATGCGGCCCTTTAGGGGAGGAAGAGGAAAGATCCAAAGAGGTAAGGGTCTTTGCAGAAATGACCCTCCTCATGGCATCGAAGGCACCGGTTTCCCAACCCAAGGACTCTGCCAATTCCGAAGAAGACGGCAACCTCCCAGGGGCCGAGATCACGGGCTCTGAACCAGAGGACGGAACCGAGCTCATCTGCACCGAAGCCCCGAGAGGAGAGTCAGAACCAAAGCGTCGGTTCAACTCTCTCCCCCGGAACCAGCGAGAGAGTATCGGCTCAAGAGTCTCTTCGATCGGAACCGAAGAAGTCAAGGTCAATGGGGGCGAGGGCACTGGAACAGGCCTCGGCTCCAAGGGTTCCACCTCTATCAGATCCTCTCTTTCCGTCTCAGAAGGCTCAACCGGCCCCGGAGAAGAAGCAAAAATCATGGTGGTGGGGGGGGGGTCGTAGGCTTCAAAGCCAACTGGGTCGAAGCTGAAAGCAATTTGGCCAGGGCCGGGTTCACCAAAAGTCTCTGCACCATGCAGTCCACATGGATGTCAGAAAGGGTACAGGAAGAACGGGTCGAAGGAGCCGAAGAAGCCACCGACTTAAGGATCTGGGACTTTAAAACTTCCGACACTGGCTCCAACTCTATGATTTGGCTCCGAGGTAAGATTTCGGTGCATGGCTCCGAAGGCTGCGGAGCCGGTGACCTTCCCAGAGGTGCTCAGAACAGAAGACTTGTGCTCCGATGACACCTTAGAAGACTTCGACGACTTGGGAGGTCTGGTCAGTCTTGCCTAATGCTTCTTAAAAATCTGGCTTCAACAGCTCTCTATCCACCAATTTCTTTCGCCTCTCTAATAAAACCCTGCCACTGAAGGAATGGCAAATAGAGCAATCTTCTTGCAAATGTAGTGGACCCAAGCAGTACACACAAGAAACGTGGCTATCAGTGATGGACATCTTCTGTCCACAGTCACACCTTTTAAATCCAGATTTTTGTTTCTCAGATATTATATAAGGAAAATACACACAAATATCAGATCCCTGATAACAATATCAATAAAGTCGAAAAACCACAGAACTCCTTACTTGAACTGCAATGACTACGAGAATAATGTGACACAAAAAGTGTTCAAATACAACAATTCTATGCAAAATAAGGGGATAGGGAATTAACTTTTACAGAGCCCTGTCAAGTAAATGCAACTCAAGAAAGGCTAAAGGCCTAGGAGCAACCACTCCGAATTAGAAAGACAAATATCCAGTTAACTCACTGAACAATTACAAGAAATATAAGAAATCTCACAAACATCAGATCCCCGATAGTCTAAATAAGTAATTTTAAATTCTTTTAAGAATAAAAAAAGGTTACTGGCCCGAGCTTTCTCTAAAGGTCATGCGATCCGTTGCAGTGGCAAACTAGATCTGGGGTTGCTAGGAGAGCATCATGGGATAGCGACTGTGCCTCGAGCTACTCAAAGATCTTGAGCTTGGAAAGCGGCCGATGGATCGGCTCCGAACCCACGTGTAAAGAACAAACTGCGAGACTGAACATCTTCACATCAACCGTTTATTCCAAACATTAAAATTGGAAATCACTGCTAACTGTATTTCAACATTAGAAGAACTAGCTCAATCTTCATAGAGATACACCAAAAATTCCAAATACTGTGAACTGCGGCTATAAAAGGGGTCAATATTAGTCTTGAGCCCAAACAAATAAAAGCTCTTCCATTTGCTGGAGTACAGTTTTCTGGGGGAAGTTCTATGGGTGGGCAAAGGAATATTATGGACAGGAGAAGGCAGCATAGATTGTCTGACTGTTAATGGAACTGCAGGAACCAGGTAGTCAGCCTGAGATTAACTATGTCTGGGTGCATCATGCCTGTTGGGTGAGACAGGAGGTCAGAAGTTGGATCCGGATACCAAGGTGGTTGAATCAGGTGAAGCCAAAGGAAAGGAAACCAAAATTTGTTGAGGCCAATAAGGGGCAATGAGGATGACCTTGCTCTTCAGTCTTGCAGCTTTCTGAAGAAATGTGGGTATTAATGGAGTGACAGGATATGGAGGGCCAACCATAAAGTAGAGCATCCCTCGGGGATTCCCCTGTGGGAGATTACGGCAATGTAGCTGCTGCATTGGTTGTTCAGGGGGGATGCAACTAGATCATAGCAAGGCTGGCCCCATTGTAGGAAGATTGTTTTTGCAATCTTTTTGTTGTGGAACCATTTGTGAGGTAGAAGAATGTACCTACTCAATTTGTTTATCAAATTGACTTCCCCAGAATGTGCATTGCTGAAAGAAAGAGGTTGGGAGATCACCCACTGCCTCATTCAGAGCTTCTCAGCACAATGGGTATGACTTGGTTCCTCCCTGTTTGTTGAGGTACCACATGATTAACATGTCCGACTGTATTGCAATTTTCCTCAAAGGGAGAGCATTCTGAAATGCCTGCAATGCTAACAGCACTGCTCTCATCTCCAGGACATTTACATGCAAATTGGCCTTTTCAGGGGATCAGGTGCCTTGGACTATCCTCCCCAAATAATGCCCCCCCAACCCTTGCTAGGATGTGTCCATGGTCAATATGGCTTTGGGCTGAGGAGAAATGAACAGATGACCTTGTAGAAACTGGTATGAATAAATCTACCATTTCAGATCTCTCTCTTGCAGATGTAAGTTATTCTTATCTTGTAAGACACTGGTTGATAAAGAATTGAGCATTGAGTAGCTGACATCCATTGTAGAATTCTCATGTAAAACCTGGTGAGTGGTACTAAAGTTATTGCTGTCGCCATCGATCCCAGAGCCTTAAGAACTAGTTGAGATGAAATTGAAGTGCTGCATATTATCTTTTTGACTTGAAATCTCATGGTGTGAACCCTCAGTAATGGAAGGGAAGCAACGGTTGTAATCTTTGTACCAAGAATGGCTCCTGGAAACTCTAAAGCCTTTGTTGGTTCCAGATGAGATTTGTTATAGTTTATGGTAATCCCCAGACAAGAGCAAGTCTGGAGAACCTGGTCTTTTGCACATACAAGTTGATGTCTGGTTGGAGCGGTAATAAGCCAGTCATCTAGATATGGAAACATCCAGAAGCCTTGCAGTCCAAGGTGAGCTACTCCTGCCATGCACTTGGCAAACAACCTGGGTCTGTTAATTAATAATGATTAGCTCCCAGACAGAAGCTTAAATACTTTCTAGACCGTGTGTTCATTTTTATGTGACAGTACACGTCCTGAAGGTCTACAGAACACATCCATTCATCCCTGCCCACAAATGAGATGGACTGAAATATGACCATACAAAACTTGGTTCTTTGACCCGTCTTGTTTAGTTTGGACAGATACAATATTGGTCTCCAGTCCTCAGTTTTCTTTGGCACTAAAATGAACCTCGAGTAAGTTCTGGATTCTATCTGGTCTGGTGGGACCCCTTGGCGGACTCCTTTCTAGCAGCATTTGTATATGAATTGCTGCTTGTTCCCTCTGACTGGGTGGAACATCGGGGATTTTCTTTGGGATGGGGGAGAAAGGGAAAAGGGTATAACATATCCTCTGGAAAGGATCCTTGCACCAAAGTATATTTCGTTATAAGACAGGCTCTCTGGTGGAGGGATAAATATCCCCCGACTGCCTCCAGAGGTGGATAAATCAAGCCTCCTTTCGGGAGCGCTGGTAGGGTTTGTCAAAAAAAGATTCTCTGGAACCCTGGTTCTGCGGGCCTCGTCTGCACAGGGGCATCTTCGTCCATTTGAGTTCCCTCTTCTGCCTCTTGGAGGGGGGGGGGCCCTCCACATGTGTCTTGAAAAGGACCCCGAGACTTCTTGAACCACATTTTTCAACTAACTCACTGATTCCTGGAAAAAGTTATTTGAGGAGTCAAAAAAATGCACACTCACAGCAGACAGGGTCTTTCCATCCTTTTCACACCTGGCCAGAGTTTCTTTTATCTCACGGCCAATAAAGATGATGCATCAAACAGCATTGATGAAGGAAGACTTGACAGGCTCCGCAAACTCAGAGGCACATCCAGGTGTGGCTCCTTATGGAAACTCTTGAACCCACTGCCCTTGAGTTTCCTTCCACTACATGTGAAATCAACCTCATGGAAGAACCGGATATGGACTGTAGGGTTATTAGTCAACAAGTATCCGATGCCTGAACTTCATCAGAAACTGCACCAGAGAGGATATTTTATAACTCCTTCATCAAATTCCTCTGAAGCCTAGTACAATGAGCCATATAATTAATAGACCTCAAGGTGAAGGTCACTGAAGCATAGACATGCTTCCCAAATCTGTCCATCCCCTGCAACACCCTGTTGGGGAGATGGACAGTGAACTTTCATCAGCTACTTCCTTCTTGGTGGCCACTGCAATGACCAGGGCATCAACAGGACCTCCCTTCCCCCAAAACTGTCTATCTGCTGGTGGTTCCATTATCCTATCTGGTCTGCAAGGAATGGGCTCTATGGTGTCTTGATCCTTCCACGCCTGCATTGAGATCAAATCAATGAGGTCACTGGTGGGTAGAGTCACCCAGGAGGTAGCGGGGTCTAGTACCAAAAGCCTCCAGGAGAATAGATTTGTCAGACATAGGACTGGTGGATGTCCAGCCACCTCTCACCTTAAGGATTTAGAGGATGTCTCCAAAGCACACATCTTCAGGAGGTGATCATGGGGACCCTTCGCCTTCATTGAAATCTGTGTCTTCAATGATGGACTCCTCTGGGGAATCCAAGTATTTCCTCTTACACGCCCTCCTCTTGGGGAACTCCTCAGTGGGGTGCTCTGGGGAGGTATCAGAAGAGGATATTACAGTTGCCCAAGTAGGAGCCTGGGTTTTTGGCACTGGCCGTCCTTGTGGAAGGAGATGGCGAAGCTCCAAGAGCGAAGATATCATGGCAGGGGTCTTAGGATCCAAGAGGGAAAGATCCGTCTCAACTGTCAAGGCAAAAATACTCTCTTTGCAGCCTTGAAGGCAGAGCAGCTTGGAAAGAGACAGTCATAAAAGGCAAGCTTCTGAATCGTAGGTCTCCCCTGCTCTGAGGATAAAACCTCAGAGGTGGAAGCTGGAGATGAGCTACCCAGTACTGGGGCTCTGAGGTGTACAGACTGCTCCAAAAGCTTTGGAACTGAAAACAACTACTCAGATCCAACAGGTAGACTACTGCTCTGGAAGTTCTCTACATATGACGGAATCAGAGCCCTTAGAGAAGATCTCCGATCAGAAGATACAGTTATCCTTGAATCCCAGCCAGACAGATCCAGATTACTCTGATCCAAAAACTCTGAATCTGCAGGAGTCAAGAGGAATCTGTAACAGGAGAGTAGCAGATGAACAGATCTCCCGTCCCAGAGGGGTAGGAGCCAAAGGAACACCAATCTGTCTCTATGCCAAGAGAATCTTCACCAGTCTCTCCACATCTGCTACGAGGCTTCTGGAAGAACCAGTGGAGTGAATGGATGGCAAACTCAGGGTACCTTCCCTGTTTTTGGAAGGTACCCTGTCAGGAACTGGATCCAGAGATGGACAGTACCCTGTCCTGGGCAGTAATTTTGCAGGTTGACCTGCATCAGACAAAGTCAGATCAGATAGTTTTGACTCCATTGGTCCCGACTTAGAAGGCACTGGACCAGATAATGTTTCTTTTACGGGTTCATGATTTTAGCCTTTTTTGGGTCTGAGGTTGAGACTGGATTCTTAGGAGACCTCTTCCTCAAGAAGTCTGAAGCTGAGGAGGAGGAAGATGGCTTCGGAGAAGAGGATGCTTTGTGGTTTTTGACTTAGTAGAGCAAGGACCCTCCAATATAGCCTATCCAAAGAATGAAGGAAGGAAGATGACCTTTTAGAATCAATTTATTTTTCCACTCTACTAAAATAAAAGGGTTAAAACTGTGACATATTACAGCAATCTTCATGCAGATGGAAAGGGCCTAAACAATAGACACACAACGTGGGCATCAGATAGAGACAGATTGTGCCCATACTTCATAGATTTTTTTAAATCCTGTCTGTTTTTCTGCCACAGTTAAGAAAAAGCAACACAATAGGATACATAAGCAGAAGTTTGTTGTTTTTTTTTTTTTGTTTAAGAGGAAATTTTAGAGGAAAGGGAAACAGGAAAATACCAATGACGGCAAAACTTGGAACTAAGACAGTATTTTTCTTCCCTGTACTACACTAACGGTAGTATCTGAGAAGTACAGAAAAGGGGACTAAGAATAGAAGACAGTATAAGAAAATGTAAGAAACTACTGGGAATTGCAAACAAATGGTAAGGAAAAAGATACAAAGGTTTTTTTTGAACAAGGTTTGAAAGAAAATATGAAACTTATCTGCTGTACACTCAAGAGTGATAAAAGACCACGTCTTTTGCTTGACGTGGCAAATGAGATCAGAGGTAATTGGTGTTGGTGCATTATGAGTAATGGGCAGGCTTGAGAGTTTCTGGTTGCCACAAGCATTAACAATTTCTGAATCAGATCTGAGAGATCACATCTAAACCCATCAGCTGAGGACAGAATGAAAATTGACATCAGATCATCAGTTTGGGGCAGAAATGTGATATAAAAGAACTTGAGCAAGGAGGAGCATACAAGTATTTGGGAACTGGTGAAGGATCAGCAATAAAGCATGAACAAATGTAAATAAAGCTTAGTAAGGAATATTTTAGAAGACTAAAATTAATACTGAAAACAGTGGTAAAATCTAGGAGTGAAGTCCAAGCTATAAACCAATTTGCTTTTCCTGTCCTAACTTACAGTTTTGAAGTTATTCACTGGCCCCAAAAGCTGACTGATAGGTTTGGACAGTGGCGGCTGGTGACTTCAAATCACAGGGGGGCTGCAGGAGACGCTGAATGGGCGGGGTCAAAGGGAAGGGGTGTGGTCAACCATAAAGGGGAGGAGCTATGCACAAAACCACAAAAAAACTAACTTTAATTAAATACGCTGCCCTGGGTGGCAAACCATCATTATGAAAGTCCAATCAAGACAAAAATAAGTGTAGAAGAATAAAAATACTTCAATGCATTGGCTGCATGACAGCTTACTTAATATCTAGATGGAAACAAAGGTTGTGAGGCATGAAAAAATAAATTACTTTTTAAATACATTACTGGAATGCCAGTCAAAATCAAGTATAAGAAAAACCAGAAGCACTCAACTCAAACTACTTCTCCTTGCACTGCAGTTCTAATTATAATATATTCAGCTTTATTAAAGTACCAAGCAACATGCTGAAAGTAGAAATCTATGTGATGCCCCCACTTGTAAAAATGTTTCTTATCCAAAAAGACCTGCCTGACAACGTTTCATGGGAAAACATGATAAAAGTAAAAATGAAAAGCAAACAAGAAACAAGCTCAAGATACATTGCTTAAGGATTACTGTACAGGTTATGGACCACACATGATTGGCATTCTGTTTAGTTTACGGTAAAGCCTGTAGAGATGACTGGAAGTCTCCAACAAGTGTAATGAGCTTTTAAAATAATGGAATCCTGTCCTTTAATACCCAAGGCTTATACATTATCTAGTCAAGTATTCTCTGCATGGCAACAACAGAAAGGCTTTCAATGTTGGCAATTCTTTAACAGTATGCTTATTAAAGCTTACTTGCATCTTACGATGTCAGACAAGCTTACCTTATGGTCATTAAAGCATTGCTACTTAAACACAGAGCAACAGGCACTTTGAGTAATAAGCATAAATCAACAGTACAAAATATGACAGAAACCAGACCATTCTGCAAAATCAAGGACAGATGAAAAGCCACTGTAGTACTTATGCAGTGTGTCCTCCCCATCCAAGGTAGATACAACTACTCCTTGCCTTGCTTGGACACATCCAACATGGGGGTGGGGTGCAACAAGCATGTCACAATTTGAAATCTCTCTGGCTGACTGTGATGGCCCTGATACATTTGTCATACCTCTCAACTTCAAGAGCAAGAAATCTGGACAAAGCCATACACAGAAGTGGGACAAAGGCACAACAAGAAGGACAAATTTTTAAATATTGCTCTAATAAACTTAGAAAGATAATAGAATAGGTCTTGCATTAGTATGAATTTTCTGAAGGGTATAAAATCTGAAACTCAAATGTCTGTCATTTCTAACTTCAGTCTTTAGTGATTTGTCACTAATTTGCCAAAAACATTTATGAAAAATGGACCAAAAATGTGAAAATATAAAATAGACACACAATACAGCTTCTACCTGTCAAAGAAGGGACACTTTAATATTAGTACTGCTACCTTGAGCAGCTGACAAAATAAAAGAATCTACATGCATTTCAAGTAATCTATAACTTTGATTATTACAGTTATTTCTTAATTGTAAACCCTCCATGTTTTCTTCCAAAATTGCTATTTTATGGAGGGATTATTAGGGGAAGAGCAACATTTTGAGCCAAAAATTGGGGACAGTTGAGAGGTTGGCTATGCCTAATTCTATAAAGCAATTTATTTGCATGTACCTCTCAACCTGTTAATGCAGTAAATCTGAACAAGGCCAAATATATTGGGGGCACATATAAACAGTACTAAAAATTGCTCTTGTATAAATTGAGACAGTTGATAGAACGGCTCTTACTTTAACATGCATTTTTATGAAGGTTATGAAGTCTGAAACTTATTATTTAGTGACTTCTGGCAAATCATTTAGGAATTAAAACTACAAATTTTATGAACAACAAACCAAAAATAAGCAAAATCTATTCATTCTTTGAAAATCTGGACAGTTGGGAGGTATAGTTCAGCTGGGCCTGTCTGAGTTTGGTGCCCTTCCCCTGACAAAATAATGGTTGAACTGGAGCCTCTGCAGCCATTCCAATTAACCATTACTTGGCTATTTCACTCCATTTACCATAAACACTAATGTGCATACTGCTTTACTTCAATGATTGGACTTCATTTGAAAGTTTTATTTTGTATTTTACAGCACAAACATTAAGTAATCTGTTAAACAAAGCAATGCAGTCTCACAATGAAAACTTAGCATTAAAACTTCTCTGCCCTTGAAACTCACATTCATTGAAACAGCATTGAAACCCACATTCAAAGAAAATACATTTTGCCAGTGGCAGATAAAGATTAATTTTGGGCTGTTTTGAATCATAGGCCCTTGCATATGAAACATACATGTGCTCTTTGATACACCTTCCTCATTGTACTAAAATTATATTCCTTGTACAATACAGTACACTTGTTAGAGGGTGTTTTAAATTTGTTTTGAACATTTTTCCAGTAAGCAATGAAACAAAACATATGCACCCATAATGGCAAAACTGCCCAGTTGAGAACATTTATCATAAAAAGTCTTTCCACAGTCCACCATTATTAGTAAATATACACAATTCCACAGTCCACCATTATTAGTAAATATGCACAATTCTACAGTCCACCATTATCAGTAAATATGCACAATTCTACAGTGCACCTTTATCAGTAAATATGCACAATTCTACAGTCCATATTCAGTGAATTCAGTTCTTGCCATAGCTGTCAACCTTAGCACAAAAACCTGTACGAAGCCAATAATGGGGAATACAGTCCAAAAATAGGGACAAATTTAAAATATTCATCTTATAAACTTAGAAAATTGCTAGAAAAAAGGTTGTGCTACTATGTATTCTGAAGAACATTAAGTTTGAAATTCAAATGCGGTCAATTCTACTGCGGACAGAACAAAACAATTTTCAGCAGAGGGATTAATACTGCAGACACGTCTTTGTAAAATGGCAGGGCATCAGAGCAAATCCACACAAACACAGGCAGGAGATGCAGACTCCACACAGAAGCCACCCCAACCAAGAATCAAACCAGAAAACCTATAGCTGTGAGGCAACAATACTACCACTGCACCATCAAATCTGCAAGGAATTAAACATTCAGAAACCTGAAGTCTGAAATTCAAATGCCTGTCAACAGAACAAAACCAATTTTCAGCAGGGATTAAAACTGCAGACCGTCTTTGTAAAACGGCAGGGCACCAGAGCAAATCCACACAAACACATGGAGGAGATGCAGACTCCACACAGAAGCCACCCAACCAAGAATCAAACCAGAAAACCTATAGCTGTGAGGCAACAATACTACCACTGCACCATCAAATCTGCAAGGAATTAAACATTCAGAAACCTGAAGTCTGAAATTCAAATGCCTGTCAATTTTACTGCGGACAGAACAAAAACAATTTTCAGCAGAGATGCAGGGATTAATACTGCAGACACGTCTTTGCAAAATGGCAGGGCACCAGAGCAAATCCACACAAATACAGGGAGGAGATGCAGACAGAAGCCACCCCAGAAGAATCAAACCAGAAAACCTATAGTTGTGAGGTAACAATACTATCACTGCACCATCAATTATACAAGGAATTAAACATTCAGAAACCTGAAGTCTGAAATTCAAATGCCTGTCAATTTTACTGGACAGAACAAACAATTTTCAGCAGAGGGATTAAAACTGCAGACACATCTTTGTAAAATGGCAGGGCACCAGAGCAAATCCACACAAACACAGGCAGGAGATGCAGACTCCAAACAGCAACCAAGAATCAAACCAGAAAACCTATAGCTGTGAGGCAACAATACTACCACCGCACCATCAATTATGCAAGGAATTAAACATTCAGAAACCTGAAGTCTGAAATTCAAATGCCTGTCAATTTTACTGCGGACAGAACAAAACCAATTTTCAGCAGGGATTAAAACTGCAGACACGTCTTTGTAAAATGGCAGGGCACCAGAGCAAATCCACACAAACACATGGAGGAGATGCAGACTCCACACAGAAGCCACCCCAACCAAGAATCAAACCAGAAAACCTATAGCTGTGAGGCAACAATACTACCACTGCACCATCAAATCTGCAAGGAATTAAACATTCAGAAACCTGAAGTCTGAAATTCAAATGCCTGTCAATTTTATGGACAGAACAAAACAATTTTCAGCAGAGATGCAGGGATTAATACTGCAGACACGTCTTTGTAAAATGGCAGGGCACCAGAGCAAATCCACACAAATACAGGGAGGAGATGCAGACAGAAGCCACCCCAACCAAGAATCAAACCAGAAAACCTATAGTTGTGAGGTAACAATACTATCACTGCACCATCAATTATACAAGGAGTTAAACATTCAGAAACCTGAAGTCTGAAATTCAAATGCCTGTCAAATTTACTGCGGACAGAACAAAACAATTTTCAGCAGAGACGCGGGATTAGACACATCTTTGTAAAATGGCAGGGCACCAGAGCAAATCCACACAAACACAGGCAGGAGATGCAGACTCCAAACAGAAGCCACCCCAACCAAGAATCAAACCAGAAAACCTATAGCTGTGGGCAACAATACTACCACCGCACCATCAATTATGCAAGGAATTAAACATTCAGAAACCTGAAGTCTGAAATTCAAATGCCTGTCAATTTTAATGCGGACAGAACAAAACCAATTTTCAGCAGGGATTACAACTGCAGACACGTCTTTGTAAAATGGCAGGGCACCAGAGCAAATCCACACAAACACATGGAGGAGATGCAGACTCCACACAGAAGCCACCCCAACCAAGAATCAAACCAGAAAACCTATAGCTGTGAGGCAACAATACTACCACTGCACCATCAAATACGCAGGGAATTAAACATTCAGAAACCCTTAAGTCTGAAATTCAAATGCCTATCAATTTTATTTAACATTTTTAATCAGGACAGTCTGACTTGGAACAAATAAACAAATTTTCAGCAGAGGCCCAGGAAGAAATAATGCAGACATGTCTTTGTAACATGGAGGGCACAAAAGCAAACCCACACAAACACAGGAGAAGATACAGACCCCACAAAGAAGGAACCCCAGCCAAGAATCAAACCCAAGAACCTGCAGCTGTGAGGCAACAATGCTACTACTACACCATCAAATATCAAGCATTGCAACATTTACAAACCACAGATATTATGAGGAACAGATCAGATCGAATATGAGGTAAAATCTGAAATTTTACAAATGGTGGTGGGTAGGGAACTCAAGTCTTTAACACCTGCATACAGGGTTCAAGCCTGAGGCATTCCCTACCACACCACCATAAGCACCTGGGGCATTTTCACACACACACACACACACACACACACACACACACACACACACACACACACACACACACACACACACACACACACACACTCCAGTAAAGCACAAGCACCATACACAAACTCCAGTAAAGCACAAGCACCATACACAAACTCCAGTAAAGCACAAGCACCATACACAAACTCCAGTAAAGCACAAGCACCATACACAAACTCCAGTAAAGCACAAGCACCATACACAAACTCAAGACAAATAAACATTGTAAATTGAAAGGCACCTTACCTGATCCAGAGTTAACGTCCGTACATACATCCTTCCCGCGCAATACTGAAGACCAGAGATCCACATGCTCCTTCCCGCGCCGCGAGATCCCTAAGGCACTGTCCGAGTCCCTGCTGCTCCTCTTGCAGTCCGGGACGCATCCCATAATCCTGGGCGGGTCTGTGCACTGTAAGTGCAGCAGGCGCGCCTTCCCCCCCTATGGGGGACAGCCTATACTTGAGCATGCGCATAGACCGATAAGCGGGACTCGGTCTATGCTCTTGCTTCGCGATCCAATTTTAAAAATATTTTTTTTTTTTTTTTTCTTTCTTTTCTTCTTTCTTTTGAGGGCTGCAGTCCGCCCCTGGGTTTGGACAGGAAAAGAAGGATGTTTCATTCTCATCAAACAACTTATAAAAATTAATGCACATAAAGACTATATATTCCCCATTCTGAAGGAGGTACAGGCTTCCTCAAAAGTGATTACAATTACTGCAATTGTGGGACTTGCATACATATCTGCTGACCTCACAAGACCCAAACATTATGAAAGTTTTGAAACATGAGGAGATTAAATTTAAGATGACTTCCCTGCTTAATTTAGCAGAAGCATATCGGCGTCAAGTGGGAATAGAAATAAAACAAGTAGATAAAAATCATGCAGCAACTGAATGTCCCAAAAAACAAGAGAAAGAAAGAATACAAGGAGAAGGATCAAATGAGAAGGCAAGAAATTTGGAAATGCATAAATATAGTTGGAAGTATATAAAACTCTCGAAACAACCTCATGTTAAGATCAGATGCAGGAATGGTTAAGGACAGGTGAATTTAAACCAAAAGATGAAAGATTAATATTGGCAACCCAAAACAGTGGACTATGTACACGTTGGTTTACAAAATCCACTGAGCATGTGGGAAACACAAATATAGATGGAAAGAGTACTTTGAGGGGTTGACGAATGAAGAGAATGAGAGGGAGAGAAGGTTGGATGATGTGCGGATAGTGAATCATGAAGTGCAGTGGAATAGCAAGGAGGAAGTAAGGATAGCTATGAAGAGGATGAAGAACGGAAAGGCTGTTGGCCCACATGACATACCTGTGGAAGCATGGAGGTGTTTAGGTGAAATGGCAGTGGAGTTTTTAACTAGATTGTTTAATGAAATCTTGCAAAGTGAGAGGATGCCTGAGGAATGGAGAAAAAGTGTTTTGGTACCGATTTTTAAGAAAAAGGGTGATGTGCAGAGCTATAGTAACTACAGAGGGATTAAACTGATCAGTCACAGCATGAAGTTATGGGAAAGAGTAGTGGAAGCTAGGTTAAGAAGGGAGGTGATGATTAGTGATCAGCAGTATGGTTTCCTGCCAGGAAGGTGCACTACAGATGCAATGTTTGCTCTGACAGTGCTGATGGAAAAGTACAGAGAAGGTCAGGAGGAGTTGCATTGTGTCTTTGTGGATTTAGAGAAAGCATATGACAACGTGCCTAGAGAGGAGTTGTGGTATTGTATGAGGAAGTCGGGAGTGTCAGAGAAGTATGTAAGAGTGGTACAGGATATGTACGAGGGTAGTGTGACAGCGGTGAGGTCTGCGGTGGGAGTGATGGATGCGTTTAAGGTGGAGGTGGGATTACATCAAGGATCAGCTCTGAGCCCTTTCTTATTTGCATTGGTGATGGACAGGTTGACAGACGAGATCAGACAGGAGTCCCCGTGGACTACGATGTTTGCAGATGACATTGTGATCTGTAGTGAGAGTAGGGAACAGGTGGCGGAGACCCTGGAGAGGTGGAGATATGCTCTAGAGAGAGGAGAGGAATGAAGGACTAAGACAGAATATGTGTGTGTGAATGAGAGGGAGGACAGAGGAATGGTGAGGATGCAGAGAGTAGAGGTAGCAAAGGTGGATGAGTCCAAGTACTTGGGATCAACAGTTCAGAGTAATGGTGAGTGTGGAAGAGAGGTGAAGAAGAGAGTACAGGCAGGGTGGAGTGGGTGGAGAAGAGTGTCAGGAGTGATTTGTGACAGACGAGTACCAGTAAGAGTGAAAGGGAAGGTCTACAAGAGGGTAGTGAGACCAGCTATGTTATATGGGCTGGAGACGGTGGCATTGACAAAAAGGCAGGAGTCAGAGCTTGACGTGGCAGAGTTGAAGATGTTAAGATTTGCAATGGGTGTGACGACGATGGACAGGATTAGTAATAAGTATATTAGAGGGTAAGCCCAGGTTGGAAGGTTTGGAGATAAAGCCAGAGAGGCAAGATTATGTTGGTTTGGACATGTACTGAGGAGGGATGCAGAGTATATTGGGAAAAAGATGCTAAGGATGAAGCTGCCAGGTAACAGGAAAAGAGGGAGGCCCAAGATAAGGTTTATGGATGTGGTGAGAGAGGACATGCAGGTGGTTGGTGTGACAGAGCAAGATGCAGAGGACAGGAAGAAATGGAAACAGTTGATCTGCTGTGGTGACCCCTAATGGGAGCAGCCGAAAGAAGAAGAACTGAAAACAGTTGAATATCTTGTTGTTGGCTGTGATATACTAATGGCAAGAGGACTGTATACTAAAAGGCAATAATGTGGCAAGACTGTTGCACTGGGGGATTGTGCAAATATTATAATACTGAGGTAGCTGAAAAACACTGGAAACATCAGCCACAAAGCATTATAGAAAATGATAAAGTTTATATCACATGGGATCACCCACTACTAACAGTTCAGAAAACAGATGCGAGAAAACCAGATATAGTAGATCATGAAAAGAAGACAAGACAAAAGTAGCATTGATCACTGAAATTGCTACACCCAGTGACTATAGTGTCTTGCAGACAGAAAGACACAAAGCCATAAAAATACAACATCTGCAGGCAGGAACAAGAGCAATGTGGAAGGACACCTAAACAGTTCCAATAGTAGTAGGTGCAATAGGTCTTATAAAAAAATTTACAATAGTACTTAGATACGTTACCGATACATGTAACTTTGTACAATTGCAGAAGGAGTCATTACTCTGCACAATGTGTATTGTAACAATACAAATTTCATGAACTTTAATCATACTTTGACTTAGGAATGGGGTCCATTCCTGTCACGGGATTAGAAACCCAAAAGAAATGGAGAAATTAAAAAAAGCAGAGGAATGGGGTAACCAAGAAAAGACACAAATGGAAATGTTTAAGAAAGACTTAAATATGACAAGGTTAGAGGAAGGTGAGGTTCAAAATAAGCATCCAAGATGGAAAGGGTTGAAAGAAAGAGGGTGTAAACTAAAACAGGGAAGTCTCCAAAATACGTGGCATTCCTGAGGAAGTTTGGGGGGAAGAAAGTAACAGATTTGGAAGGTTTTGCTAAACAATACGTTAAAAGAAGGGACAGTCCCAACATTCTAGGAGAAAGCTGTGGTGGCTGCAGTAACCAGAGAGGGCTAAGACCATTTAAAGCAAACTTCATAAGGTGCTGCCAAAAGTGACCATTATGGCTCATTGTGAAGGGAGACAACATAACACACAAAGTACAGCTGTGTAAGTAAACATACCATAACAGCAGATGTTCAAATGATCACTGCAAAAGTTGCTTTAGCTATACCGGGTTACACTCTGCCAAAGATAACAGCCAACCAACTTACAAAGCTTCAGCACCTTCCACAGTCCCAAATAAACAGTTAAGCTGAGCTGCATAAAATCACAGGTTTGAGCTCAAAGACCCTCACACCTTTAATGCCAACTAAGAGAGGGAGGCTGATCTGTTAGAGAACATAACTAGTAGTAAAAACACATACATACAGTGGATATAAAAAGTGTACACACCCCTGTTAAAATGCCAGGTTTTTGTGAAATAAAAAAATGAGACCATAATAAATCATTTCAAAACTTTCCCCCCTTAATGTGACCTAACTTGTACAATTCAATTGAAAAAACAAATCTGGAAAAAATTTTTTTAAAAAAAGTACAATAAGTTGGTTGCATAAGTGTGGACACCCTTAAACTAATACTTTGTTGAAGCACCTTTTATAATCTACACACAAGCAGAGTTTTACAAAAGTGGAAATGGATAATACTACTAGTATTCTTAACAGCTCAGCTGAAAAACTCCATGTGCAAACTGTTAGCGTTACTTCTTTAAAAAAAATAAAATTAATAGTATCATGGTTTTCAATCCACGAAATGTACATAGTAAGTACAGCCAAGTAAAATGTGTTATGCTTCTATAACAATATTCTAAAAACAACAGGCTGGGCTACAAACCTCTATCCTATACAACAGAAGAATGTTTTGCAGTGTGCAATATACCACGGAACAGACACGCACAGCGTGCCCCCAAAACAGGCACGCACAGTGTATTCTGAATCTACTTAATATCTAAAAAGCTGGCATAAGAGGTCCTTGGTTTTCAATGACTCACCTGCTTAATTACAAACATGTTGGCTCATAAAAGACCATCAGTACACATACCTCTTCTTCTTTGGTATATCCCAGCATTCTTAGTTTACACATCTTCTGATGCTTTTCCAGAGATGATTTTGGAATCTTGTGATGACCATCACATGGGCAGACGGCATAATCTTCCTGTAGTTTAAAAAAAAAAAAGAAGACGTTTACTGTCATGGGCTTTGTATTACCTTTATATTACAATAATGAGGTGTAATGCTGATAAAAGGATGTCAATATGTATGTGTATTACCCAAAACAAGAAACAGGTGTACAAATCCTTATGAAGTGCAGACAAAACAATGACCTCAAGCAGCCTCTGTCCCTTCTCCGATTCAGTCTTTCACACCTTTCTAGCTAAATGCTGAATCAGTCTTTCCTACCTGCTGCTCACGCATATCCTGAGAATATGCAATAACCAAAGCAAGCAGTAATTGTACTTGATCAGCACAGGTACCACCACTATAAACTGTCCTGCAAACAGAGTGATGCTTAAGGTGTTTTAAAATAAATCTGCAATACAAATAGTGTAGCTATATAGCACTCAAAATAAAATGGATGTTTTCTGAAGAATTCAATTGAGGCTGTGGACTGAAGCACAAAAGTGGCATCAAATATTAGACCAGATTCTAAATTATGACGACAACAAAGCAGTCAAACTGCCTAGATTCTTCTGACTCCCAAAAACCCTACAAGAACTCCATAAGGAAATGACTGACATTAAAAAAGAGCAGTCCAAGCTTGCACCTTTCATGTACCTTACCATTAAGAATATAGACCTCTGAAGACTACTTCACACGCTACAAAATTAAAAATTTACAGGGACAAACATTGAACGACACTTGTTCATTTAAGCAACAAGTTCAATTTAGCACTCGCATCTCTTCCACTACATATTTATCTTCAGAGAGTAGTGACTATGGCACCTGTAACAACTAGCACTATGCCTTTTACAATGGTTTGGTACATAAACATGTACTGTACTATGGAATGTGACATGTACTGTACTATGGAATGTGACACACACACACACACAAAAAGGTCCAACTCAGGATCTTTATGTTCAGTGGGCTCAAAGTCACAGAGTACAATGCAGGTGGTTTCAGTAAATCCTAATATGGTTCCACCAAAACTCCAATAAAATAAAAAGCAGAACCATAAACTGCTTTATAAAAATCTACCACAAGGTAATTTAAGTTAGTATCTTTAGTTACTCCTTAAACTGAGCCTAAGAGCCAAACGTAAACACGATAAAATATTACAATCCTAGCCTGAAGTCAGCATGAATCAGAATCCTTCCTTCTGCAGAATAACTTTGTTTACCAAAGTTACCTAATCACTGTTAAACATGCTACATACCAGATGTGTGTGCGTGTGGGGGGGGTAAGTCTTCCAGTCAACTTACTATAATGCTTTTTCCAAGTCAAAAATGGCTGCAGTTTTAGCAAGGAAAAAAAAACATAACATGACGGCTAAGACATCACAGCTGACCGAAAGCAGTTCTTAACAGAAAATGGAACTTAGCCAAAGAATAGCGGAGAACGCTAGGAAATGTATACCAAAGCACAAATTAAAGGAGCCGTGACACAGAGTTATCACATTAAAAAATGCAGGCCGAAAACATGAAACTGAAAGAGAATGATGGCAAAAAGTGAGGCATGCGTGGAAACTAAAGATGGGAACCAATTGAAAATGTGGTTCCAGTGAGAGTTCTTGGCCTTAGAATGGGATGCCAGGAGTAACACGTTTTACATACACACACACACACACACACACACACACACACACACACATTATATTAATTATATATACACACACACACACACACACACACACACACACACACACATTTTATATATATATATACATATATATACACATACATACATACACATTTTTTTTTGTTTTCCTACTGAAAACAAAGAAAGAAAAGGGATGCAGTAAGTAAAAAAAAAAAAAAAAATTACAAGTACAGCAGGTAAAAGAAAAGCAAGTAAGAAGGAAATCTGCCAGAAACATCTGAACATAAAAAGTCGACTCCTCAGAGAACAGAAGAAACATGACTATAATAGCACAAAGAGAAAACGTTTCCATCAACATGGAAAAATGGGAAACTGTAAACTTTTCTTGAAAGAAAGCAAATCTCCATCAGTCCCCAACTCAAACAAGGTGATTTAAAAGTATAGCTGTGCAAAGACTTACCATAAAAGTGATGTAATGAATGCATCATCCAGCATCACCGATGGATTCTATTACTACAATTCTGGATATAAAAACTTTTGCAAGGAACACTATGCTGAAGGTACTGTTTAATAATGAATATGTTACAAATAATTTAAAAAAACCTAGTGCTTTTGTGCCTGATTTGAATGCAGCACTCAAGACTTTTTGTAAAGTGTGTGAGACTGACTTAATGACGTGCAATATAGTAAAAGGTTTTCAACCCGAGTAAAGAGGAACATCAAGCATTACAAGGTTAGGCTAATGATAATATAATTATAATTAGACCGGATGACAAGGGAGGGGGAACTGTTGTTTTAGATAAAGAAAAGTACATTGAAGCTATGCTGGAAATGTTACATAATGAGAATGTATATAAAGTTAATACACCTGAAGATATAGACAAGATATGTAGCCAAGTGTATGTGTTTATATAATTGTTTTTTTTAGAAAAAAAGTATATCTGAACAATTGTTTGAATATTTGACTGTAGCATGTCCAGTAATACCAGTGATACAAGGCCGGCCAAAAATACACAAGAATGAATGTAATCCACCATTGAGACCAATAGGAGCTGGCCAAGGATGGCTTACACAGAAGAATTTGAGACAGATTATAGACAAAGTGTCACAGATATTGAATGATACTAAACACTTCAAAGATTTATATAAATATGTTATAGGTCATGAAAATAAATTTTTAGTGACTTTAGACATTAATTCTTTATTTACAGTGATTCCCCACTCCTATGTCATAGAAGCAGTGAAATGCTAGTTATTAAGTGATGGTGCATATGATCAAACAAAGATTGATTTTATTTGTTTTTTGCTAGAATTAATTTTAGAGAATAACATTTTTTGTTTCAAAATGTTTATTACTTACAATTGTTTGGCATAGCTATGGGCACTTCATGTGCCAATAGCTATGCCAACATAGTTTTAGCCCATTGGGAAGAAACTTGTTTTACATAATACTTCTTTTATGCAATATATTTATTATGCAACATATTTATTATAAGCGAAGATTTGTAGATGTGATATTTATATGGACAGGAAATTTAGAACAGTTAGAATTATTTTTACAATATATTAATACAACTACAACTTTTTTAAAGTTTACTCATTTTATTTCACAGAATCAAATAGATTTTTTAAATGTCACTGTTATAATTAAAAGATGAAAATGGTCTGATAACTACGCAGTTGTATCAGAAACCATGTCGGAAGAATAATATTCTATCAAGAGATCGTATGCATCCTATATATATATATATATATATATATATATATATACATATATATATACATATATATATATATATATATACATACACACACACATATATATATATATATATATATATATATATATATATATAAATAAAGGGACAAGAGATGTGTATTTCTAGATTAGACACAGATAATAGACTTGAATATGACATTAATAATTTTAAAAGTGATTTGTCACAAAGGAGATAAAATATTAGAGAAATACAAGTAGGGATAGAAGAAGTTATTCAACAAAGAAAAGGTAAAGCAAAACCATATATGTCAGAAGACATGCTACAAACTAATACTATAGGTAGTCATAACTTTGAAAATAATGTTCCTCTTAGGTTGCAATATTCTAGTAATATTGATCAAGTAAGATGTGTTATAGAGAAGAACTGGTCGATATTGCAGTCTGATGAAAATTACAAGAAGTAATGGGTTATAAACCAAAGTCTGGATATAAAAATAAGAAGAATTTGAAGAGACTGCTATGTAATGCAAATAATAATAGTATAATAGAGAATTCAGAACCAGGCTTAACATCATTTGGGAAATGTAATATATGTAGCGTTTTAGCTGAACATAGTGAATTTTATTCACCCCACTACTAGAAAAAAACACTTTAAAATAGCAGACTGCAATACAAAAATGTAATCTATCTTGCTGAATTGTAATACCTGCAGTTGTTTTTATGTAGGTATGACGAACCGTACTCTCCAAAAATGTATTAGGGAACATCTCTTAGCAATGAAAAAGGGAGATATAAATAGAAGTGCCCTAGCCAAGCATTTAGTATCTCTTGATCAGTCCCATTAAAGTGACAGAATGTATATATTTAGGACCTAGGTTAGGTGATATAAGAAATATTACTGAGCTAAGGCAGCTTAAATGGATTATTGAATTTCAAGCAGATCACTTCCCTGGCTTAAATGATAGAGCATCAATAAAACCTCACCTTAAAAATAGAAGTGTACTTATGTATGTTATTCTTGGTTTTAATGGTCATTTGCTATCATGATTAATTTTAATTGGGATTTGATTGAATGATTAATTGTTTAATTGCGTTTTAACTATATAAGCTGAGCTGTGAAGAGTTTCTTTTGGTCTGAAGAAGCATCATATCAGATGTGAAAGCGCTTACCTCCATTAGATTTTGTGTGTTTTATTACTTTGGCAGTGTTTCTTCACTACAATTTTATTTCTGCCGTTTGGACTTGTTGCTGTAGTGAAGTGTATCCACAGTGGCCTTCTTTTCACTGTTTTAAAATAACTTCATTTACCAAAGTTACTTAAATCGTTGTTAAATATGCTATACACCGGATGTGTGTGTGTGGGGGTGGTTTAAGTCTCCCAGTCAACTTACTATAACGCTTTTTCCAAGTCAAAAAAATGGCTGCAGTTTTAGCAAGGAAAAAAAACATAACATAATGGCCAAGTCATCACAGCTGACCGAAAGCAGTTCTTAACAGACATATGTCCTACGTCTAAGGTGTAAGGTTACTTAAGTGATGTACGAATGCCAAACCCTCAGAAATGAATTGACCCAGAAGAACCACAGCAACCCAAAAGCACGTACATCCAGGAAGGGGGGGGGGCAACAAACACCCCTCTCTGCCAGAAGGAAGGCAACAAGAGAATAACGAGGAGGTAGAGAGGAACAGAATATGGCAATAGTGAAAAGTAGAACATCTGTTATGAAAAGTTCTTACACAAAAGTGCACTATGTCCTTCCTTATCACACTATTCATTACATTTGAGAGAGTAAAAAAGCTACTAGAGCTGACGTGAGGAGGAAGCCACAGAGGAGCCATCCAAGAACCCAGGCACCAACCCGGCCCTAGAATTCACATCCAACTTTTAATGTTTGCTAAAGGTATGCACAGAAGACCAAATAGCAGCTTCCAAATTGGATTAAAGTATCCAGACCCTCGAGAGAGAGAGAAAAAAAAAAAAACACACCAGAAGAGGAAACCACCCTGGCAGAATAAGCTGAAACAAAAGAATAAAGCTGCTTGCCATAAAAGGAATAGCAGAAAGAAATGGTCGTACAGATCCAGGAGGAGATGTTGTTCTTTCGGCTTTTCCCAGTTAGGGGTCGCCACAGCGGAACTCCGGTCCGCTAATGATTGGCAGTAGATTTTTTTACGGGTGCCAAGGTGCCAGCTCGATGCCCAACCTTCAACGAAGGCACGCCCATTCTACGCATGTCTTTTGAACGCCACTCAACAGCGGGGAGGACATGCAGACTCCACACAGAAGGCATTCAAGCCGAGAATCGAACGGGAGAACCTTTTGCTGTGAGACAACAACGCTACCGCTGCACCACCACAGCTATAGATCCAGAAGGAGATGATTTACTTAAATAGCCAAACTAATGAAAAAAAAAAAATGAAAAAAAAAAACAAAACTTGCTCAGATTTCCTGTTATCATTTGTCCTTTCTAGGGAATACATGAGTTGCCTATGTGAATCCAAGTTGTGAAGAATTCTCTCATTGCATTCTTTAGACAGGGGAACAAACAAGGCAGATAAACTGTTTGATTCAAGGACAAATCATTAACCACATTGGGCATCAAAGGAGAATCAGTAGAAAGAAAAACCTTGTCTGTGAAAAAACAAAAAAAAGGTGCAACTGTCAGGAGTGCCAGAAGTTTAGGTACCATCTACAGTGGCGGATTTAGGCATTTCAACTTTCTTCTTCGCCCCCTTTAAAACTTTCTTCCTTTTTTGAAAATCAGGTGGATCTTTCCTGAAGAATCCTGTCACCAATGCGCCAAGTACATCGGAGATGTGATTGGAGGTTGGTGTCAGATGATGATTTTTTTTTTTTTTAATAACATACGGTCCTCCTCCAACTGCATCTCCTCTTGTAATTTAGGCGTTGGTGACAGCTGACAGGAATCGTTGGGTAAGCTATTGTCGGAAGACAAGCTCGTTCAATTTTAAAATAAAAACTAGATGGACGAGTCCGGAAAGAATACCTCCAATATTTGACGTAGTTTTCATTATGACACTTGTACTGAAGGTTTCCCTAGATCCAAGAATGTAGTAGAAGGATGGCACCATTGTCTACATAGCCGGCTAGGTAGGAAGAAACTATACATTATGGAGATTTTACACGCTATTCAGTTGGAACAAAAACATATTGACCATCTAGCTGTTTGTTATATTTGGTAGTTTCTGCATTACTGAATTGTGAGATATGTTAAGTTTGTACTTGTTTTATGATCGACTGAGTCGCTAGCTTGATTTTAGGAGTCTCTAGTTAATTGAATGATTATTTTGTATGTTCATTCATGTTTGATTACTCTGCGTGCTGAAAAATTTTTATTGATTTGATATGCTAAGAGGGAGGGGTCACTGTTTTAAATAGTTGAAGTGTTGTATTTTTTTAGTTAGGTCTGATGAAGCAGTTTCCGATACTATGAAAGTGCTTACCTTCAAGCTGGATTAAAGATTTTGTTTTTCATAGCTGTGATGTTTCCTTTATAATTTCGTTTTATGAGTGTGTGCTGTGTTAGTTGCTGGACTTTTATTCATTCTGTTTTCCTCATTTTTATTTGTGGCAACTTTTACCCGATGGCTTTGCTTAATTTTTTAGTCTTCTGAACAAATGACTGACAAATGGCAGCTTTTTCTCTGGCTCACATTAAGCTTCAAACTTCTGTCTAATAACTGCTAAATTGGCTCTCTTTCTTCATCCTTGAGTTTAAATGCATTACATACTTTGATGGCTTCTTCCCATATAACATGCACATTAAACTTTTTTCAGGTGTTTCTGCAAGTCTGTTTGCATTGAGATACAGCAGAAACTTCTGGAGCCAAAGCTTCCAGTTCTCCAACACATTGATATGTATTTGAGAGATGGTGGTTGTAGTCAGTTCATCTCAAAAACAAAAGTAAAAGTTTAAGTGGATGTGAAAAAAAAAAAAACAAGTTGGTGAAGCAATGGCTTTAGAAAAAGCATAAGAAAACCATGACACTTTGAACTATTAGGCGCAAGGTTATTAATATGGATGTTCATATAGTATAGTTGTGTAAGTGAAACTTACCTTAACAGCAGGTGTTCAGATGATCACTGCTGCAGTAACTTTAGCTATATGGGTTATATCCTGTCAAGGATATAACAGCTGGCCAGCTTCCAAAGCTTCAGGGTACCTTCCACATGCCCAAATTGTCAGGCAGCTTGAGCTGAGCTGAAGAGAGGGAGGCTGAGCCTTGAAAGGACAATGCTTGAAACAACCAAAAATTAATGTCCTCACCCCGGCATAGAAACACACCAGAAAACAAGAATGGATCAAGGGAGAGAGCAGCTAGTGCAGCAGTGATCATTAGAACATCTACTGTTATGGTATGTTTTACTTATGCAACTGTACTATGTTCATCATATTGACCACTTATCTGTATCCTTTCTCCCTTATTTTTAGGTTCGGAGATGAATAGTTTGGCTTAAAGTAAACTGGGATACCACTTTAGGCATAATAGAAGCATTTGTTCTCAAAGAAACCCTGCACCTATAGAAAATGAGCTAGGGTTAATTCACCATAACAGCTTGCAACTCAGATACCCTTCTTACAGAGGTTAGAGGATTCAGTAAAACTTTTCCATCTTAAGAATCTCTGGTTCAAATGGAGCTTCTTTAACATAAAATGAAGATCACAAGGGGGGAGCTCCAGTTTTCTTGGAGGCCTCTTATGCAAAATCCCTTTCAAGAATATTTTGAAATGAGACTGCATTGAAAGAGGAGGATCCATGGGCAGACAAAGTGAAATGGGCAATAAATGAACCTTGATAGGGGAATAAGAAATGCAGTAGAGTAGTAATTCACACAAATATTGCAAATCCAGAGACCAACTAGAGCTGCATGGGTGCTTGCTGTGTTGTTGGCACCAACTAGGAAACCTTTTTCATTTACTCATATATGATTTTTCTAGTAGCAGGCTTTCTTGCCTCCATTAGTACCTGCTGCACTTCCACAGCAAACATGTGCCCAAAAGGAATTAAGACCCTATTATCCAGGCATTCATTTGAAGTTGACTGATGTTAGGGTGTATCAAACACCCTCTGTTCTTGTGTGAGTAGATCCAGTCTGTGAGGAAGCTTGTGGTAACTGCTCCTAGCCATTTCCAAAAGAAGGGAGAACCATGGTTGCATGGGCCAGAAGGGAGTCACCACAATGATCTTGGGGGGATTATTTCTGAATCTTCAGAATTAGGCAGTATATTAGTGGAAAGGATGGAAAAGCATACAGGAACATTCCTGTCCAAGGAAAAGAAAAGGCATCTGTCTTCCAGGCCTTCTTGCATGGAGTCCTGGAACATAATCTTGCCAGTTGATTGTTTAGAGAGGAGGGAAAGAGGTCTACTGGAGGAACTCCCCACAGAAGGATTAAATCGTAGAAGACCCCTTGATATAGTTTCCATTCGTGAAGGTCTGACTGGTCCCGCTTAGCTTGTCTGCCACACAGTTTTGCTCTTATGGAATGTAGGATGCCTGTAGAGTGAGAGTGTATTGTAAAGCTATATCCTAAGCTAACATGGCTAGTCTCAAAGGATTTATATCACGTTATTGAAAGATGAAAATAGCGAACGCTATTTTATCTAACCTAAAATAGTTAAACCACATAATATCGAACATTCAGAACAGCGAATTTTTCCTTGGGAAAACATTCGCTATTCTGAAACACATACACACAACACAATCACACCTAAAAACATCAATACACACATACACTTATAATCTTGCAACTAACCCTACACTAAACTATACAGACACTACTATCTATCCACTTACCTTAACCCAAGCCCTAACCCTAAGGTCCGTCACTATTGCACACTCACCTAACCCGCCCCAACTCTAATTCACCTAACCCGCAGCCAAACCCTAACTCATTTAACCCACCTAACCCTAACTCACCTAACCCACGCCTAATCCTAACAATTACACACTTACCTGAACCCGACCAGAATTTCCACCACAG
The DNA here is from genome assembly GCF_019279795.1 of Protopterus annectens. Classification (NCBI taxonomy): domain Eukaryota; kingdom Metazoa; phylum Chordata; order Ceratodontiformes; family Protopteridae; genus Protopterus; species Protopterus annectens. The sequence continues at coordinate 604,269,824 of NC_056748.1, forward strand.
CGCTGAAAATAGCAAAGCCACAAAACTGGCCAACTGAATTCTTTCCCTAGGAAAGAATTCGTGTTCTGCAACTTCACTATTTTTAGCTTCGCTCAAAAATTAGAACATTTGAAGTTTTAAAACTTCGATGTTCTGCTATAGACCCATCTCAAAGGGGGGTACAACTTGGCTCTATCTTGCTTGTTGATGTACCACATGACTGTGGTATTGTCTGTAACCAGTCCTTGAAAAGGTCCAGGGACCAAAGATGGTTAACAGAGTTAAGTGCCTTGATCAGGGCAAGCATCTCCTTGATATTTATTTGCTTGCATCTGTCCTTAGTGTCCCACACCCCCTGCACTTGTATCCTCCTGAACCTGCTCCCCAATCAAAGTGAAGCATCTTTAGTGACTGACTGCTTTGGAGCTGGGAAAGAGAAGGAAACCAGGATTTAAGGATATCTGTTGTCTCCACCAAAATATTTATCTTCTGACATGCCTCAGTATTGGGATTTGAAAAGATAAAAGGTGTTCATGCTGGAACCAAGGAGAGTTCAGATACAGTTGTATCTTTCTCATGTGGAATCTTGCCAGGGGTATCATGAGAATCATAGATACCATGAGATCCAAAATCTTGAGGTATTCCTACTCAGTGATAAAAATCTGCGTGGAAGACCTTAGAAGTAGATCTATATGAATATCTATTTTTTCCTGTGGAAGAAAAGCTCTTGAACTGAGGTGAGTAGTTGACATGCCAGGAACACAATCCTATGTGAAGGAGTAAAGTAAGACTTTTGAATGTTCACTTGGAATCCCAGCTTATCTCTCTCACCCAAGAGAGAGATTTCTGACACTTTGAGAAAGACCCCACAAAGATAATTATGTCATCTAAATATGGAAAATTTTAGATACCCTGTAGCCTGCAATGAGCTATAAGTGGAGCTAAACACTTTGTAACCACTCCTGGTGCAGTGGATCACCCAAAGGGTAAGGTGGAAAACTGATAAAGTGATCCAGACACACTAAACTTTAAGTAATGTCTTCAGTCCGGATGAACAAGTGTGTCTGATGAGCATCTCTTAAATCTAACATTCCCAGCAAACTTAAAAGCAGACGCAGTAACAGGTTATGACGTGATATCATACTTAATTTGAGCACTATCGAAAACAGGCTTAGAGAAGAAAGATCCAGAATTGGTCTCCAATAATTTTCTTTCTTTGGCACTAGGAGCATCCTTGAATAAAGACCCTTCCCAACCTAAGAAGGAGAAACTGGTTCATTTGCTTCTTGGGACAGCATGTGATGAAGAACTGGTGGAAACAAAACAGTCTGATCTGGAGGTGGAGGAATAACTCCCTAGAAAGAAAAAAATTCTTCCAACTGCCATCTGAAACCTTGAATGATTTTCAAAATGCATTTGTCTGAAACTATATGTTGCTAAAGAGGAAAATGGAGAGCCAGACTTTCTGGAAGAAAAGAGGGACAGGGTGGGAGAGATTCACAAGGTCTCTTGTATAGTCATTCAGTCTTGTTGGACTGTCCTTGGTTTTGGGTGGTTATAGACTTTTGGACCCCCCCCCCAACATTTATTCTTAAATGCCTATTTACTTGTCTTTTGTAGAGACAGTTTATTCTTTTTTGCCAAAATTGAATGAGGCGATAGAAAATCCCTTGGAAAATTTGGAAAAGGAGGGCTGAACAATCTTAGCAATTCCTTGGATGAGCTTGCCCCTTTCATCATACTTTTTAATCACCTCTGCAGTAGATGGGCCAAATGTTAAATCTCTATCCAAGTGAGAATTTAAAATCTCATTTTAATATCATCTGGTAGGTTCTGACAATGCAGCCATTCAAATTACCTCAAAACAGTACCAAAGGCCATAGCTCTGGAAGAAGTATTGACAGTGTCATATGCACACTGCAAATAATAAGTGACCTGTGCAATAGAGGAAAAAGTTATTTAAAGCAGAGTTTTCATCACAAGAAGAAACTGCAGAAAAAAACATCCTTCATATTGCCATAATTTGTCAGAACAAACTTTAACATATGAGCCTGACAATTCAAAATTCTGAAAATCAAATGTGCAGAAGTATACACTTTTTTCCCATACCTATCAATACTTTTCATATCCTTATCAGAGTAGAACTGGAATTAACTAAATGCTTAGTATAGTGGGATCAATTAAAGCTATAGCTGCTGGGTCAGGTTTGGGAATAGTGTATAACATTTACAAGACTGAAAAACTTTATATATATTATCTGCCTTTTAGGGGCAGCTGGTAGACTATTAGGAAAATTACAGGCAGTAACGCATCCTATAAAACAGATATAACAGGAGGAATAGGTGTAGGTTCTGGAAAATCCTTCTGTAACAACTGAGTATTTTCTGAGGGACTTAGAAACCTCAGTGTTCTCCCACTGAAAACACTGTCATATTCTAGCAATAGCCTCAGAGAAAGAGAAACCCCCACAGGAAGAATCAGAAAATTAACTCTCTTCTGAGTCAGGAATCTGAGGAGAAAACCCTGTATTTGTCCCTGCTTCCTCCTATTCAAATTCAGAATCCTGAATCTCTTCAGGAAAAAAGAAATATCTATTTTACCAGAAACTTCTTTACAAGAAGGAGCAATAGCCTGAATATCCAGTAAACTACTCCTATCCAAAGAAAATTGAAGAGGAGTAGATACATGCTTGGTTTTCTCTTTTTTTTTGTTTTTACAGGAAAAATGTGGCCAGTCATATTACTAATAGCAGCAGCAGCTTCACCAATGATGGACAGAGCATTCTGACACAACAGGGAAGCCTTACTTGTTCCTTCTAATAAAACCATAAGCACCAACCAGTAATGAAAAGGAAAGGAAAGGAAGAAGTCTTCAGTCAAGTGCTGCAAAAAGGCTTTATTACAATAACACATGTTGAGTGCTTTCATCTAAAGGTAATAGGACTTCTTCAGGTTATGAAAACACTTTAAAACTCTGTGTGAGCTCCACAAAAGCAAAAACAATATATATATATATATATATTTTATGCCACTTTTAAACTGACAGAAAAAAAATAAGCTCTCCATTTAAAAGTATGTTAAAGTCTCAAGACAGTCTGTTAAAACACACCATTCTTAGCTTTAAATAACATTCCTGAAAAGGAAAGTAATAAAACATCAACAAAATTAACAAAATGGATGTTTTTTTCCCCCTAAAGAGAACATATCTGTCCACCAAAGGAAAGTAGAAGCTAACCGTCACTCCTCAAAAGCCTCTGAGGGTCATACTCTTTGCAGAAGCAAAGCTCTGAAGGGCTTTGTAACCAAACTTGTCTTTTAGTCAGCTCAGCTCAGTTTTTGTATGTGGAAGGTGGCCTGAAGCTTTGGAAGTTGGCCGGCTGTTATATCCTTGGTAGGATATAACCCATATAGCTAATGCTACTGCATTAATATGATGAACAACTATAAATATAATTGTAGTTCACTGCATTGGTGTTATGTGATTGTGATTCTGTTAAACATATTATCACAGAAAAATGTACATCTGTATACTTCAAACAGTTTCTCTCTTCAAACATTGTCTAGAACTGTGGAGATTAACATTCAGTTCTGAATACCATGTACAATACTTTATTTATTTATTTATTTATTTATATTTGTTGACCGGGAGTGTCCGACTGGATGTAGGTCCATTTTCAGCGGAGGCCCGGGGAGAAAAGCTCCACAGTTAAAATAAAGATACCTTTTAGTGTTAATTATGAGCAGGAACTTTGTATTAAGAGATCATCCATAAATTTATCGGTCAACTGAATGTATATTGCCTTCTTTTTACACGTCAGAGTATCTTAAGGTGATCTTTATACCACCCCCCCCAAAAAAAAGTGTCCCATTTTCTCACTCCCACCCTGGTAGTTGACTGACCAGACTGCGCCCCCCTTTCACAGATTCCTGGATCCGCCACTGATCTAGGCAAAAGCAAGAGCCACCAACAGCTCTATTTTCCAAGTAGAGAGCAACAATGAAGAAAGCGGACATGACTTCCAGTGAAGTACAAGACAACTGCACACAAACCTGATTAGAATAAATGAAACACTGATGGGAGTATATCAACTCAAATAAAAGGCTGGAAAAAAATGGAAGTAGTTTTAAACAGCTATCAAGATGAATTGATAAAACTGCAAAAACAGAGGTCAAAATGAAGAAAAGGCTGTCTGAATATGAGACTGCTCAAGAAGAGATGTTTCAAATGATAGAGAGAGGACAGAGCATGTACGGAAAACCTTAGATTTTCTGCTGTATCAGAGAAGTATGCTTCAAACCTGGCTATGAGAAAGCAACCTGGACCTTTAACAGTAAAGACGCAATTCTATCAGCAGGAGGAGTCGATTCTGACAATACTGTGGCAGACGGACAATGTACTAAACGTGGGCGACAGCAGAGTGTTTGTGAAGAATGATTACTCACTGTACACCAGACAGAAGAGAAGTAAATGTATTCCACAATTCAGGGAATGTTGAGAAGCAAGCGTGAGATTCAAACTGCTGTACCCAGCTATCTTCAAAAGCTTCTTCCTTGGAAGAAAAAAAAATCATGTTTTGATGCAGTACATGCTAAGGAGGGAATGCAAAAGTTTGTCCAGCAAAAAGTGAGCTGTGAAACCGAAGGATATTCTGCTTCTTGCTTTTCTGATAATAAAGGCCACAGACAGAGAATGTGCCAGTGACACCTTTTCAAGTGTTTCAAAGGAAAATGCATGAGAGAAGGAAAAAAAGCACAAGAGTTGACAAGAACAGAGTACACTGGAAATGAAAAGGAGACCGCATTTGGGAGATGGAGAGCAACAGGAATAAAACCAACAACTTGGAAATTGACAAAATGTGGGATTACAAAGTAATTATATCTGTGAAACATGACAGAACAAGAAAATCTGGAAATATTGGATTTTTTTGATTTTGCTAAACTTGTAGGGGACTCCGCATATACCATATGTCATTAATGTTTGGAAAAATAAAGGAGGAACAAAAGGCCAGAGAAAGTTTTCTGTAAGTAATTTTTTTTCTCAACAGTAGTATTTTTAGAGTGCATGACTTTCTTTGCATGCTATAAAGTAAAGTTTTCAGTTAGTTTTTTTTAAGTGTAGTGGATGATACCAATGTAAACAGCTGCTCCTTTTTTCTCTCTCACTTCTTCCTTTCTCCTCGTCTAGTTTAAGAAATGTAGGCACTGCAATGCAAAAACAGAAAAAAAGCCTGGTCAAAAGAGCAGAATAAAAGAAAAACGGATGTACTTTTTTTCTCATTCATGAATAGGGGAATGACTGGATTAAGGTCCTTAGCTTGATCTATTAAGTTTTAACAGAAAGCAAGTAAATGAAAAAGAACATTAAACATTATAAGGCTTTTTTTCTAGCAAATAAATGTATGCTTAGTAGCAACTCTGCATCCAGTCTTCATGTATTCATCCATAGAGACAATGTGATAAAGAGAAATGGCTAGGAGATCATGTTTTCTGAAAGCATGCAAGTGTTTTCCCATCTGGGAGAGCTGTAAAGATAAGACAAAACCAGACACCGCTTAGCAGAACCACTGGCTGTACCATGCATCTTACCATGGATAAACTTTCTTTTTGGTTAACTCAGGTATGCGAGTTTGCCAGTCAGTTTGGGATACTTGCTCCTATTAGGAGGGTAAAACTTCAATATTTGAAGATGTACATAGTTTTGTGTTAAAATTAAGTTAATAGGTTTTGGGGATTATTGGAGTGTGTTTTTTTTTCCCTTTTCCTTAGGGATTTCAATAAAACAAAATGGTTTTGTAAGTTGTGACACAGGCTCAAATAGATATGACAAGAAAAAACCGTATAAAAGATCAACCTGCCAAACAGTGTATGCATTTAACACAAAAGCTGGAACTAGGCATTTAACAAACAAGTGTACACATACATTACAGAAAGCCTCATTGTGTTAAAACGTATTTAAATGTCAATGGTCTCAGAGATGCATACAAAAAAAGAAAGTAGTAAAACTATATTAAAATGTGGAGTCCAAGTAGCTATGCTAGAGGAGACAAACTTAGAAAAAACTAAACGTGTGAATTTCATAAAGAAAGGTTTTTCAGGATGGTTATTCAACAGAATACCTACAGCAAAGGAAAACAGAAGTACTTATATTAAATTGCAAGGGGAACTCCAATAGGAACAGAATAGGATAGAAAAGATAACAATGGTAGATTTGCAGTACTAAGGGGCTACTGGCAAGGGAGGAGAATTGCACTGGCACTTGTTTATATTCCACCTAAAACTGCTATAATGGAGCTTAAGAAAATTCCAGCAGAAATAACCAGCTTTCAGCAATGTATATTAGTTGCAGGTGGGACTGGAATTTGATTTGCAGCACTGAAGAAGTGCCTGGGAGGCCTAGAATGGACAATATAACAAAGTTGGGTATATTTTTGAAGAAATTTATGAAAAAGTTTGGCATGGAGGATGTGAATTCAGAACTAGGAATTCAGAGTGAATTTACATATTACTCTCCAAGATACAAAAACTGGGCTAGGCTAGATAAAATTTATATCTCACAGGAACACATGCATTTAATTGAAGGTCTTGAAATGCACCCAATAAAAATTTCAGATCATGCGCCAATAACTAAAATAAAAATGAGACACTGGCACTTTCCCACTTATTTGCCGAAAAGAGATACATTTCAGGAATGGGTTTTGGAAATAATTCAGGAGCTATTACAGAAAATAAAACTTTACCCTGAAAATATAGCTAGGGAGTGGGATACAATTAAAGTGCATTTTAAAGCAAGGGTGGAAATAAAAGAAAGGGAGATATGGTTAAGAATTAATAAGAAATCACAGAGGCACTGAAAGTACTGGAATATAGGGTGAATCTCTCAGAACAAGAAGAGAGCAACTGCAGAATGCTAAACAAAAAATAAAGGACTACCTTGATAATATGCACGGGTTTAGAAAGACTGCTGTTAAGCAAATGTTTTTGATAGTAATTCTAAAACACAAAAACTTTTAGCACAACGACTCAGGCAACAGAAAGTGGAAAGGGCTGTTAAAGTTAGGGAGCCTATAACATGAAAGATAACAGATCCTGTAGAAGTATTAGAACTATTTTGGAACATTTATGAAAGCTTATATAAAGCGGAGAAAGAGAAAAATGGAAAATCAAAAAGTTACAAATGGAAATGTTTATGGAAGAATTAAATATGCCAAGAAAAGAGGTAGATAAAGCTCAGTTACAGTTAGGATAGAGGCAAACATTTGGCAGCATTAACAGAACACTGATGATCCAGAGAGAAGCAGAATATAAGAAAATACCACTGTTACTGGGGAGTCTTGATACAGAGAAAGCATCTGACAGAGCAGACTGGGACTTCATGAGCAGGGACATGGAAGTATTTGCATTCCCCCTTACAATTATACGGCTGATTAGGAGTATTATGGGATCGGAGGTGAAAGTTAAAGTGGGTGGGGTCCTCTAGGATTACTTCTGCTTGAGTAGAGGAACCAGGAAGGGGTGTCCTCTTCCTCCTTCCCCTGTGTTGTTTGCATTATATTTAGAATTACTGGCAAAGAAAATAAAGGACTCAGAAATTCAAGGATATAATTGGTATGGCAGTCAAGCACAGCTGGCTCTATTTGCAGATGATATTATTTGATACATGACAAACCAGAAAAGGATTACAGTTTTGTGGAACATTTTAAGACGGTTTCAAATCTTTTCAGGATACAAAATTAATGAAGCTACAACAAAGGCGATAGCAGTAAATTATGTACCCACACATGAATTGGTCCAACAATATCCATATTTATAGGGACATAGTGAAATGAAGTACTTAGGAGTATGGATAAGAAAAACTACTCTGTTGTGGCAGCTAGGGATATGTGGGAAGAGAGACTAAAAAGATAATACAAAAACTGAGAAACTAGAGGCTTTGTTATATGGATATGGGTAGTATGATACAATCAATTAAAATGTTTTTACTCCTTTTAATCTTATACACAGGTTAGGCATATTTTTATCAACCAGAGGAGAAGCTGTGAATAGCAACTGAAAAAGGGCTGAAGGATTTTTATCTTGGAGGGGAAAATGGCAAGGGTCAAGTGGGATAAACTGATTCTTCCAACAGAACAAGGCAAACTAGAATTACCAAATTTGAGGGGGTATTTTAGAGTAACACAGTTAAGGCTCTTATTATATAGTTCAAGCAGAAAACTATAATTCAAAGCAGAAATAAATGATGATGATAATATGGGACGGGGGGTTCAAGAAACAAGGAGAGACTGGGATTTTGGATGCAGACTCAAGGAGAATGACAACAACCAGAATATTACATTCATAAAATAGCGGGGAGTATTTTAAGTACTGAACCAGCACAGGAATGGAGAAGAGAGATTCTGCTGATAGGGATGACTGCAGTTAGGACAATAGACAAGTGGGGGCTGGAATATATTGGAGAAAAAAACAAGGTACTGAGAGTAAATGACTAGAAAGGGAAAGGTAATAGAATGGAAAGGTGCAAGGAATTTATTTAGACTGCAAGTTAAAGATAGCATTCCCTATCAAAGACTGGTATAAAAGTACAGGCAAAGAGAAATATATTGGGGGGGGGTCTTAAATGAAAGACAAGCACTGACAAGAGTTTTTATTAGAATCTAGAACAGAAGTTGCAGTTAAAAGAGGAATAATTAGTACAGCATATAAAATATTGCATGATAACTATAAGAATCAATGAGAGGAGGTTAGAAAGGATCGGGAAGACAGAGTGGATAAGTAATTCACAAAGAGACAATGTGGGGATATATGTACATCTCCCAAATATGCAACAAAATCTAGAAGATTTAGGACCTTTGCCGCAAAGTGTTTACATAAGTATTTTTATACCCCAAGCAGACTTCAAAATAATTTTTCCGCAGGTGGCTAGCAAATTTTGGAGGGGTAACTGGGAAGAAAAAGGTGGTTGGGAACATATTTTTTGGGTGTGTAATGAGTTGGCAGACTTTAAAGATTCCCTGCGGACTGCTATACTGGAGATGCTGGGTAAGCAGATTGGACTGACTAGGGAGATGATTTTTTTGAGCTATGATACAGAATCAGAGAAGCCTAGGCATAGTAAAGCCTTGCTAAGTCTAGTTATGGTGGATGACAAAAACACAATTACTAGAAAATGGAAATCAAAGTCTAAACCAACTTTACTAGAAGTAGAAGTAGTGACTACAGTAACAGAGATGAAACAACTGCAAGTGGGATTTTCACAAAAAGGAAGGAGCAAACTACACAGGAAAAAAGGGACTTGTGGGAACAATGTATGCAGAGAATGAATGAGATTTAAAGGAAGTCAGGATCTGAATGAACTGTATAATGCTTAACTGGTTAGATTATAACAGATGTACAATGTTTGCAACTACAGTTGTTTCAATGGTGTCTGATGTATGTGTGGAACTGAAATGGTGTCAATTTTTTGTCATCACATATGATATAGACAAACAAAAAATTAATACATATGTGATTACTTCCTACCAACCAAGTCACTACAGCTTTCCACCTGAATCATACAGGCTACAGTCCCAGTAATATATACCTGTAAGGGAAGTGCTACCCTACCACTTCATAAGCATCACTACAAACGTCTTACAACCTGAACCAAACTGGGCACATTGCCAGCTATGTAGGCCATGCTACACTAGATCATCCTATGTAAATCACCTCAATACATCCATGGGGCCACCTCAACAATACAAAACATACTCCTAACTTCATGTAAAAATGATAAGTGTGGCCATCCCAAATAAGATACCACAACTAGCCAACAACCATCTTCCAACCTCAGCAAAAAGGGCAAATTTCCATATTATATATAAATATAAAACAGTTAAACATTATCAGCTTCCTATATAAATTTGAGTTACTACATTAAATTTTCCCCACTGGAAGCATGCACTACACACTCCCATCAATACATACAGCTGAAAAAGTGTGACTGTCCTATAAACAGTCATGCCATCTGTCTTCCCACTGCAGCCATACACTCTAGCAGCTTTTCCAGCAAAATCATACAAGATGCACGCTGCCAGGTATACACAAGTGAAAGATACCCTGCCAGGCCACCTCTTGCAAACTGTGCTAATGCTGCTTGTGTCACATAAGCATCACAATAAATGGATGGCTTCATAAGAGAAACTGAAAAAAAAAAAACGTAACAAGTGATAAGGGATGCAGTAATATAGATAATGGTTCACAGATTGGGAGGAATGACATTATGATATTAGATGCAATTAAAAACGAGGCTGAAAGGAAAAATTAAAATACCATTTCAGCTGTTAAAAGCACAATTCCATAATTACATGGCAAGTAACAGTACAAATACAATTTATCTTGCAATGCTTAGTACTATGGACGAGTAGGGAGGCTTAAACAATTACAACAGTTCCAAAAAGAGGAGAGACAAAATATGCACATATATTTGTGATGATAGTGGAAGTAAAAAAAAAAGAGTAACTCCTGAATTCCTACTCTCCAACTTTTAGCAAGCATTAGTGATTACCACATATCCCCTAGTTACAAAGATAAGAGGAATATGAAAGGATATTTGACACACAAGTGATAAACCTGCTGGAGCCATATCCTTACAGACATACTTGTATCACTAAATCAAGAAAATTTAGGATGTTTGGCTGAAGTACCTTCATAAATATTTCTATAAATCAGCAAGACAGAAAAGATCTCTGAAACAGACACTAGTTGTTTGAAATGGGGAACTAGTTACACAAATTTTACACCTCTCCTGAAATTACAGAATTCTTAACACAGACAAAGGACCTTACAGCCCAGTATTTAAAGAGAGAATCCACCTCACCCAAACTCTTTGTTTACTAGGGTGGCAAGAGGAAATTCCATTGTCCTTAGCCTACCATCAACTTCTTGCCCCAATTCTACTGCTACCAAAGAAATGTATTTTCTGAACACAACAGATGTCTTCTATTAATCTTAAAAAATAGCCAAAAGATACAAGACATGAAGAAAGGAAATGAACCCAGGTGAAGAACTATACTAAACTGGTCACCATGTGGGGAGTACGGCAAGAAAAGATTGGGGATGCAACAGACCACGTCCATTAGCAATTGGTTGCATGATTTAGTGGAAAACACGAAGCAGGAAACAAATTCAATGCTCCCTTCTCTAGAGAAGATGGCGGAGGTACAATGATATTATTCCAATAAGGCACCCAATAACAAATGTATACGCTTGCAGTATTTGGATACAATTTGTATTTTGTTTCAATAATTGTTCCCTCTTAGTTAGTAAGGTAGCAGACAATGTAACAACACACAGAATGATCGCTTTGTAAGAATTGGGGAAATTCAGCTGCCTTGATAATTTAAGACTGCCGTAGAAGTTACTGTACTCTGTTTTCCTTTTTTCTTTTACAAAAAGTAAAGTTTAATCTAAAGACGTAAGCAAGTTTTGGTACTGGTCTGCATCATTTGTCAGTTTTGCTTACTTGAGGTTGGACTTTTAATTCTGACATCTACTCATGTAAAGCTAACTAGCAGAAATATGAGCATCACGTATGCAGTGCATAAAGGATGTAAACCATTTCCAATATGAATAAACATTGGAAACACTGTCATAGCAAAACACTGATCTTTAACACTTAAAATGTATTTTTGTAAACAGACTTCACCCACTCCTACACTTGACAAACTGCAAGATCAACTTACCTCAGAGTAAGAGGAATTTTCTAATGTGCCACAGTCTCAATCCTGTCGTACATTATCTTCATCATCACACCCCTTTCCCTTCACCTAATTTTTCTACATGGGGTCGAGGTGTTACATCAGATGTAGCCATCTCTCCCAATTTAGTGCCACTTTTCTATTTTCGACAGTCATGCCCAACTGTCCCAGGTCTCCTCACAGAATCCATGCATCCACCCACCCCACCCACTCATTTCTTTGCTGGGCATTCTTGTTTTTTCTTGCCTTCTTTCTGTCTCTCACAAATCTTCACCAAATCAACTTTATTTTCCTGCAAATGCCTGAACCACTATACTCGGTTTGCTTGACCTTCTTCGTAACTGGAGTCACTTCGGCTTCTGCTTTAAAATCATTTTTTCTTTATCTGTTCCATACAATGCATACTTTCGCCCATCTCTGGCACTTATCTCCATCATCTCTACCTACCTCAACTGTTCAATCTTTGCTCAGATTTCTGCACTGTAAAGAAATGGCTACACCACTGCCTTGTGCACCTACTTTTCAAATTCTTAGGCATTCTTCTTTAACACACTATCCCTGGCACACTGTCCCAGATGGATCCATCCCCAAAGACTAATGCTGAGCTCCTCATTCAGACTTACTTTCTTCTCAACCACCACTCCCAGATAACAAAACTTAATAATCTATTCCACTGTTTTCCCTTCTCTCTCATTTTTCAGCTTCCGATTTCCACCATTCAATATCACAAACAATTTAGTCCATTCTAAGTTTCATCCCATATGTCTTTAGTTTTGAATTCCATCCCCTATCAATTGCTAAAGTTCCTGTTAAGAATCTACTTGCATCACCACACTGCATACAGTAACTTTATATGTCCCCTCTGACCAGTCTTCTAATGTAATACAACTATTAAACAGCAGTGGCCTCAAAGCTGAACCCAGACTGTACACCCACTTCAACTGTAAACCCCTCTGCAGGTCAAAGCACTTTCCATACTGGTGTCACTGGGTTCAAGTACACAGACAGAACCAAAGTCTACAAATGTTTTGGGGACTTTGAAACATTGCCAAACTGCCCAAATCAGCTTTCTTAAGGGGTATACATTCATTTGTCTGAAACACATTTTGGCAGTCATACAGTTGTGCGACTTAAAATGTCGAAAATGGTTATCTCAATAAGGAGATTCAACCATTTTCGAAATCAAAAATTTACAGCGTTATGCAGGGGGGCAAGTCCCCCTGACACCCCATCCCCTACTTTAATATACAAACTCAGAGATCGCACTACAGTGACGGAAAGAATTAATTTCCTGATCCCCACTATCGTACGATCTGCACCAACATGCCGACTTCAAATGAGCGAATGCCAATGTGCATTCACTCATTTGAAAGTCGCACCTTTTTCGTTTGTAATTTCAGAGAACTGGTGGTTGTACTTACGCATTTTGGTGAATCGTACAACCTCCGTACAAACAAATGAATGTATACCTTCTTAGGACCTTGTCATATGCTTCCTCCAAGTCTAGGAATGCCATTTGGGCTCGTTTCTGATCTTTAGCTTCTTCTCCACTGTCTTATTACAAAACACCAAATCAGTTGTGCTACATCCTTATCTGAATCCTCAGTGCTCATCTCCCAACTTACTTTCTATTGTAAAATAAAAATGCAAAGCGTAACTTGGGCGAACCACAAAACAATGGACCAAAACGTCCAAGAGATGGTCAATAAAGGCAAGCGACTAATAAACACAATGCATACACAAAAGTTTTATTTCCGCTTTCGTCATGAGACTTCTTCAGAACATAATTCAAACACAATACCAGTTTCCATATAAATAATAAATGAACAACCAAAAATTAATCAATTCCTTAATTTAACTGATTAATATCAATTAAACTAAATTAAAATGCTCTTATTGCTAAAATAGTGAACCTAAAAAGTGTACCTAAACACAAAATCTATGAAAATAAAATATTACACATATGCCAATAAAATTTAATTAATCTGCCCACTGTTTTTATTGAGACCAAGTTTTGTACATTTTAAAAAACATTTACTATTAATGGCCTCATTCAAACCTGGTCTTTTGTCTGCACCGAGTTTCACTTGCCATAAAGCCTCTCTTTGCTCTAAAAGATTTTTAAAATCCCCCCCTCTGGTCCCCATTGACTACTACTAAAATGGTGAAGACAAATTTGTTAAACTTAGTACAATTAACAGAGTGTTCAAAAAAAGCATTTTTATCATCTCTAATTTTATAGGTTCATAGGTTAGTACTAGGCTAACTGCCCTTGCGAGCCATTGTAAGCCAAGCCAATTATCCCTTGTGAGACTCAAACCCTGCACCTTGTGTTTGTAAGGCAAACAACTTAACCATTAGGCCATCTCCCATAATAATACTATAAACATGTTCCCTTATCCTTTCTTTTAAACTATGGGTAGTCATCTCTACGTAAAAGCCCCACATCCGCTACAAAAACCAATATAGACTACCCCTCGTTTGACAACTTACATAACCTGGTACTTCAAATGTTCTATTTAAATGTTCACACATAATGTATGGTCCTTCATAGACATACATACCTACAAAAATTGCAATGTCCACATTTCTGCATCCCCCTCCTGTGTGTGACCTGTATAGGGTTACTAACTTTGACATGACCTCTATATAATAAACTTTTAATATTAGAATTACTTCTAAAAACTAATTTAGGTCCACCTCCCATAACTTTTAATAATTCATTATTTCCTTCTATAATTTTCCAATTATTCTCTAGTATATGCTCAATACCTATATTGCCAACAGTCAAACAACTCCCTTTGCAACATTGTGACTGGAAATATTGCTTCGATGGATGTTATTAAAATCCAATTTTGTTGACCCCACTAATAATGGTGGCTACAAGTCATTTCGCTTAACTCAAAATTTCTTGACATAAAGTTTTCTAAACGACTTATCATAACCCCTAGCAATAAACATACCAGTAATAAATTCGAACTCTCTTAATAAGTCAATATAGTCTGCAGTCATCTGACTTGCTCTTATCAATTGCCCTTTAGGTATATTCTTTTTAATATGCAACGGATGATTACTATTAAAGTGCAAATAACCATTCGTGAAAGTCTTTTTACGAAAAATCTTACTATGTAATGATTTCGTTCGCTCATCCCACCTTAGTGAGACATCCAAAAAATTTAAATTTTCACCTTTATCTCCCATCACAAATTTCAAAAAAACAGAAATCGAATTCAGGTTCTTGACAAAATCATCAACAGTGATACTGCTTCCTTCAATGATAAACACCAAATCATCCACAAACCTAGAGTAAAAAAGAACGTTATATTCACTCTAACTTTTCCAGTATATTAACCTCCCACCATGCCATCACTATACTGGCATAAGCTGGGGCTGCTGATGACCCCAATGCAACCCCCTTTTTTGTCTAGAACAGGAACCATTGAACAAAAAGAAATTGTTATTAAGCATTATCTGTAAAAAAATCTATAGACTAAATTAACTTTGAAAATATCAATCCCAGAATGAAATGATAGAAAATCCCTAACAGCTTCAACACCTTCATAGTGGGGAATGCAAGTAAATAAATAATGACACTACATCTAAAGTGAACATAATGTGTTTAGCACTATCAAAGTGAAATGAAGAAAAAAATGTTTTTAACTTTGTTAAAAAATCCCAAGAATCTTTCAAATACGATTTTAAATTCTGCACAACCAGATTTAAAAAAGCATCAATCACTAATGCCATGCCTTCTATTACCGAATGTGGTGAAGACACTTATCAGTCTGAAGGGAGGTTTTTCCAAATCTTTGTGTGTTTTTGGTATTTCAAAAAGAACACCAACCCTTAGTTTTTCAACCAAACAAAAATCATATAATTCCAAATCAATTTCACTATTCATAAGTGCATCATAGAACAAAGAAGAAATACTCAGATTTTTTTCAAAAATATAATGATCAGTAATTACTTTTTATTAATCATTGCTATTCAACAAAACATTAATACTGTCATTATATTGTTGAACAGACATAACGACAATGTTCCCACCCCTTGTCGCTCTTCATGAAAGTAAGATATCTCTTACTCCTAAGCTCATGCAGGGCCTCTCGTTCTTTAGGAGTTAAACTGTCAAACCACTTTGTATTCCTTTAACAAAGTAAACCGGAGTAACCGGAGAGGGTTTTACATACATATTAACTGTTTTTTTTCACATTGTGCATAAGAAACTGAAGGTTCAAATTACGTATGTATTTTTTAATGTCTACAACAGTTCTGGTATAATCAGCCCTTTTGGTTGGTATGAAATGGAGACCATACCTCAATATTCGCATTTCCATGTCCATTAATTCAACATTGGACAAGTTTATAACACTAAAACAGTCATGTCCACTCACTATTAGTCGTCCGATGTGTTTGAAGTTGTCAAAGCTCTGGTTCTTAATGTCCTTGTTTTTGACCCCTTCGAATCCTTTTTTAAAAAAGATTTAATTAGAGCACCGTTGTCTAATTTTTGTTCATTCATGGGATTACTCACATCTTCCTCCATTACTGTAGGAGCCGTTTCCTACACGTCACCGGAACTTGAGCCTTCTCTAGACTCCGAAA